>NC_061505.1:15500817-15800817 GCF_022539355.2 Hippoglossus stenolepis | reverse complement strand
AAGCAACCTCCAGAAAAAGGCCAGACACAATTCTACGGAGGTCATGACTGAAGGCCGCTTAACAAAAAAAAAATACCATGAACAAGAATAAACAATGGTGAACAGTAACTTTAGGTATTTCTTCTCTTGGATCGTTAACGAGGTGAAAGGGTGAGCGTTTACTACACTTTGCCTTCACCGCTAGTAGCAGTTTGTGACCAATAAACACGACGGACATGATTGCATGGTGTCCAAACGTCTCAGTTTTTGCCCCCTTTCTGGCTCCCGATATTTGATATCTTCCCCCCTGACTAATAATGTTTTAACTTTCATCGGGGCTCCAGACCAAGGTCGCCCCGCCAAATAAGGACTTCATATAAAACCTTTATATATTTCAAACTTTTTCTTTGAACCGATCCAAGTGCTGACTAGTCACTACATCTGTGTCCAATCATCATGAAAAAGTGCATCATCTCATATTTTTACAAAAGTTGCTATCATTTAGCCTAAAATATGAAATGTTACAGTGCAAAACTCAGTGTAAAACACTGATTCTACAGTCCTGCTTCAGTGAACTTGGATTGACCAGATGAACAGCCCAGTGTGGAGCAGTGTGGACGGAGTCTTTTACTTCGCGTGGCTCAAAGCTGCAACCAGCATTACCACAGGACAAGCATACATCCATTAGCATAACAATTATTATAAACACAATTTATTTTCTAACAAGTCCATTTAATAAAAGCTTTTTCCAAACTATCCTTTAAGCACTGAGCCTTCTTTGTTTCGGTTTATTGGCAGGTGGCAGCCAACGTCAAGGTGTATTAACCCATCTACTGTGGTCATCTCCCTGTTCCAGAAATCAATTTAATATATCTAAAAAAAACTAAATCAATTTAAATGCAAAGCGACGGTCTTATATTAACCCTGAAACAGGCCTTGGTAAAATTTCAATCATAAAAGCTGAAGAGGTAATTTGAAGCTTTTATAGGAAACACAATGAGGAACAGGTTCATTAAAGGCAGTGAGCTATATCCTACCTCCTCTCAAGCTGTACAAAACAAGGGTAGATATGAAGTGAAATCGTTGTGAGTAGAAGAAGAAGAACCAGATCCAGTATATGGTGGTAATGCACCTTGACGTTGGTTGCCACCCGCCAATAAACAGAAGATAAGGAGGAGGCTTGTGGGCCACCCGCCAGTGGGCCGAGCAAAGAAGAAGAAGGAGGCTTGAGCTCTGAGGTTGCTACTCACGTGCATTGCTGTCAGCCAGAGTGTTGAGGTTGCCGGAGATGTCTCGCCTCCTGAACAGACACACCACCTTTGCCTCCACATTTCCATTGGCTGTCTGTAAATGGAGAGTCAGTGGTTAAAAGTTAGCACCGCAATGAATCACTGGTTTTACTACCTTTGATATTGTCCCGGGAAAAAAGCCTGAGCTTTTGGAGCAACTACTCATTTCTCCAACTCCTCAGCCATGCTGGTAAATTCACTGCTTTTTCAGAGGCCCTGGAAAGTTTACGAGGGCTCAGTTTCATTGACATTATTGGATCCAAAGTCAGTTTGGCTTTTCTTCAGTTCTGATTCTTACCATTATATCATTTGAACCATTCTGATATATTGTAGTTAAAAACAAGGCAATCTACCCTCCATGTCTACACCTACCACTCACTGAACTCAAATGTCCCAAAAAAAAAAAATCATTAAAACACTAGCTTATATGACTATTAAGTCTTTTTAACTGATCTACAGTTTGGGATTTATGTAGAACTTCCTGGGCATGATTCTGCCAGTTGGAGCCTCTGACACATCTCTGTGGGATACATCTCACAGGAAATGGTACCTACCCTGTGCTCATGTTACGGCTTGTGAATGAAATAATAATATTTATTTATTCATATAGAACTTACGTGAACGTGCTTCACAGATCAGACAAAACACAAAGAAAAAGACAGAATAAAATGAAGTAAGAACAGTACAAAGAATAAAATAGGAAGAATAAAAACGGACCTCAGGTAAAATCGGGGAAAACAATACGAAAAAAAATTGGTTTTGAACATAGATGCCAGGGGATCTCAAAGTGCTAATAGGGTTATACAGGGATAAGAGATCCAAAAATATGTTGTAGAGTCAGCCCATGCAGTGCCTTATAGGTATTAAACAGTACCATCAAATAAATTCTAAAATGTATTGGAAGCCAGTGTAAAGAGGCTAAAACCGGGGTGATATGTTCAAACCTGTTAACTCTGGTAAATAAGCGTGGCAGCTAGATTCTGTAAAGCCTAAATTTGACCCTTCTGGAACTCCATACTTGAACTTGTAATATGACTATTACAGGACACACAGAAGTTTATATCTGTAAGATAGGACTTGATCCAACTCGGAGCCGTACCTGACACACCCACCCAATTCCTTATTCTAACTAATAAGATGCAGTGGTCAATCGTATCAAAAGATGCAAATCGAGCAATACAGGGATGGAACACATGCCAGCATCATAGTTCATTAATAGGTAACTTATTGTAAGTCACTTTGGATAAAAGCGTCAACGTTTAAAAAATGGCATTTCCTTCAACAGGGGCAAGGGGTTGCTTAGCCACAATCTTTTCAAGTATTTTAGGGATAAAAGGTAGTTTTGAGATGGGTCTATAATTTTCTAGAATCATGTGATGGAGCGGTTTTGAATTAATCTGGTAAATAGCTTAGTGATAGGGAACCGTTAACAAATGATAGTAACAAGGGCCCAGAAAAAGGCATCATTCTGTTTATTACAAGTAAGTGTATCGTTAAAATGGATTTTAAGCCATTTAAAGTAAAGAAATAGTTGCAAAATGTAGCTATAAAGGATGGCCATTATGCTAAGTCTCATGCTGTATTTTGATTTCTGGGGCCACTAGAAAATTAATATACACTTTAATTTTAAGACATTTTTCTTACACTGAGTATTCTGTACTGATCTTACAAAGTAACTTACTTTTGTTCTCAAGAAACAGCTCAGAAACCAGTTTGAGAAAAGTTTTCATATCAACTGGTAATACAGTGTAACTAAATTAAACCTTATAAAACACCAGAAACTACAGATTATTTATAGCATGAAACACCATCCATAACCAGAGTATATACAGTATAGTGCACAAAACAGCCAGAGCCCCTATTGTACACAGCCCAGGTCATGCGCTCTCGTGTGTTGGGGTAAATATTTTCTTTTGTATACTGAAGTTAAAGGTTCAGTGTGAAGAATTTAGTCAAATCTAGTGGTGAAGTTGCATGTTGCAGCTGAATACCCCTAACCTCATCCTCCCCTTCCAAACATGAAAGAGAACCTGTGGTAGCCTTCAGTCATAAAAACTCATAAGGTGTTTAGTTTGTCCAGTTTGCACTGCTGTAAAAAAAAACAAAACATGGCAGCCTCCGTAGAAAGGACTCACTCCCAATGTAAATATAAAGTATTTAAATATAAAGGGCACATGCAAGGCGGGTAAAGAAAATATTATTTTAAATTAAATATATAAGCGACTTATTGTAAGTCTCTTTGGATAAAAGCGTCATTTCTGCCAATAGATCCCTTTCACCTAAATCTTACACACTAAACCTTAATTCAGATGGTGTAAGAGCTCTGAGAACAGAAAGTGACACACTGGTCATCCACATTCGTGTTCCCGTTGATAGTACCCCGACACTTTACTGATGCTGCTGACTGCTGTGTTGTTCAGGCTGACACCTGAGTGAAGCCCGACACCCACCCAGTGATAATTTGCTCCACTGACTGTCTCTCTACTGTGAAGACAGCAGGAACACAAACACAAGCTCCATCACAACACTCAGATAATCTGTAAATCACACCAGATTCACCATTATGGGAACACTATATAGTTTCATTACAGACATCTATGTGAACCTTCAGATAAATATAAAGGAGAAACATTCAACAGGGGGTTTGATGATCACAGTACTAATGACTAAGTATACAAGTAGCCTGGAGCCCACACAGAGTCAACAAAATTGAATTAAACACAATTAAGTTAACTAAATTATATGAACATGGGTTGCTGATTAAAAGTTAATGTTCATCTGATTGTTATGGAGGTGTACAGAATTCCATAGTTTCAGATCACTCTGGGCTGGAGTGGATTTAGTGAGGATTTAGTAAAGTCCAGTTCAGACCTGTTATTAACATTTATCCTTTGTGATCCCAACACAAGTGGCCAGTTCAGGTGTGAACACACCCACGAGTCATTGAGAAAGCATTTGAGATCCAATCCAATCATTAGTACCACTTATGAATGCGGAACAACCTAACTTTGTCATTGTGAAATGTTTTTGTGACCAAAAATGATGTATGTGTGCATTTGCATATAGTGCATAGGAAGTGAGATCTTATGACTGTCCACAAACTAACAAGCATATTTTGGTGAAATATGATAGAAACTACCCCAATTAAAAAAATAATAATAATTCAGCTTAAACCATGTGACATAACTGTTTAATTTGAGTCTGGATTAAGTTATATGAACACTATTTTCAATAGCTACATGTTAGCTGGGGGCTACTGTTGGTGGTAGTTATGTACAGGCAACTGATACTAAGCTAAGACTAAAAGGTTTTACTGACATACTTACAGGTTGAGGTTCTGAATTGGAAGTTGGAAGTGCCCAGAAGCAGCATAGCCAATCATCCCAGTTACCTCAGTGAAATGCAAAGTCCAGATGAAAAATTGAGATGCATGGCTGTGTGATGTGCAAAATATGCAAATTGGGTTCGTACTTGTCTAATGTTGCCTTCCCTAAGCTCAAGCAGGGATGTCGGTTTCAATGTAAACCATAGGAAAATGGTGCCATTTCAATCTTTAATTACCATGATTACTGTGGTGAGTTTGTTGATATTGTCCAGCATCAACAAAAGTTAGCAAGTCAACACACAGGCAAGAACGTGCAGGAAGTAACATGGATTTTTTATGTGTAGTAAAAAAACAGCAAGCAGAAACAACTGAGGAGCTGCTAGTGCTCTGGCAATGACCAGCAACAACTCGACTCCACCAATTTTTACCGGTGTTAAACAGACGCTTATATTTTGTCCTGACTTTCAAACATTTGGCGTCGATATCTGCACTTAACATGATACGTTGTCAACAAGTCTCTTGGCGTGGAAAGACACTCGTGCAGTAGACACAAATGATGCACGATGCAGTAGACTCACACACTGAGCTGAAATGAAACAAGTGCACAGAGTTGAATTTAAAAAAAGAATTGTATTTGTTTCCCTTTGGTTTGTCTCTAGACAATGGAGGGGTAAACACTGCTGTTTAAAACCAGTTTATTTCCTTCTTTATCAATTTCCCAGCATAACTATGCAACATTGTTATTCATATTTGTCTGAAGTTCAATAATACCAAGTAGCCTACTTTTTTTTCCTGAAACAGCGAACTGAACATTGGCAAATACTGCAATTTAATACCGCATTCCATGATATTCTGAACTGAATTGTTGCAATTAAAGCCTCTCAAGTTAAACCCTCATCTTTAGGTAGAGGTAATTGTGCACATTTGATATGGTGTTAGTTATATTATTGTATTTATTAGGGGTGTAAAGGTACATGTATCAAACCAAAAAACGGTATGGGCCTTTCAGTTCGTTACGCATGTGTGTACCGTATGTACCGAACTAATGCAGCGAGTCCACGTGAGGGACTTATTTGTGAGAGTCTAAAAATCCGAAGGACAACATCAGCGAAGGACCGGATCTGCTGTACGCTTGTGGTCATAGCGACCACAGACAAACGGGAGTATGACGACCCTCCCTGATCATTTAAGTCTGCTGTGTGGGAACATTTTAGTTTCACACTCACTATGATGACGACGTACAAAGACAAGTGGATCGTACAAAAGCTGACATTGCGCAACTGCATTCGGAAATGTAGTGATGTCCCACTAACATTGGAAATAACACTCACATTAGAAACGAGTTCCGTGCAAACCCAGCTCCCAGCAGCTTTAAAGCTGCCGCTTGTTTTATTTTACTTTTGTAAAATTTACTTCAGTAAGAAAGATGGCCATAGTCTGCTCAGTTAACCAGGGTTGAATAAAAATAAATAAACAATCAGTTTAATGTTTTCTGTTCCTGGTTTCTACTGTACCGAAAACATACTGAACCATGACCATTACACCCCAAGTAATCATTAATACTAAATACTTCAGGTTACTATAACTGTGATGAGATGTTGGGCCTCAGAGTTGAGAGTAGTCTAAAACCTGGACTTTTGATCTGGTTGCTCTTTTAGACTTTTTCTAGTGATGCTGCAGTGTAACTACATCTCTGCTATAAACTTGTAACAAACAGGAATTGAAACAATAAAAACTAACATCTATCTATGACCGAGATTATACTTTAAACGTTAAAATAGAAACTTTAAACCGATTATCAGCAAACTTCAGCCTGCTGTTGGGCTGTTTGTGCTCTCCTGCTTCTGCACTGAGATTCTCCCCACTCAGGACCGTGTCATCAGTGCAGTGAGGAGATGACTGTGTGTGGCCTCTGTTGTGTGATGCCGCCCCGTGCTCTTTTTATCTAAAAGGTCAATGTTATCAAACTTCTTCCACAGTACTGAAGACGTTACTTTTCTTGGAACCAAGTCCTCCTGTTTATATGGTAAATAGTCCGTATTTTTATAGTTCTTTTCTAGTCTTGATGACCACTCAAAGCGCTTTACAGTACAGTTTATTGCCATTCACCCATTCACACACACATTCATACAGTGCATCTCCGGGCATGCAGATGGGAAGAGTGCATCAACATCAATTATTATTAGCCATTCTCAGAAAAGGACATGGTTTTGCGCATCATGTGACAAAGTCATGTTACCAGAACTGAAACTTTGAAAGTGACACTGGGCCACATGATGAGCTAAATTTAAAACTATGCAAACAACACCTGGAATAAACCAAACATTTGTGAAGATGTTTTTCAACCAGGCCACAGGTCACACTGATGTCAATGTAACCTGCATGCTAAGAAAGGCTTGGGTGCGGCTGTGGCTGAGGGTGTAGAGCGGTCGTCCTCTAGCCAGGAGGTCAGTGGTTTGATCCCAGTCTTCCCCATCCGAATGCCGAAGTGTCCCTGGGCCAGATACTGAGCCCCGAATTGCCCCTCATAGAAGAAAGTGCTGTATGAATGGGCGAATGGCAATAACCTGTAAAGCACTTTGAGTCGTCATCAAGACTAGAAAATAACTATATAAATACAGACCCTTTAACGTTGCAGTCCAATTTCCATAACCCTCACCACCTAACGCATCAAAACTTTGAATATTTGCAGGACATTCTCACTGCAGCTTTGGAGCCCCATTCAGCCCTAGAAAGCAGCAACAGGACATATGCAGTGGCTCCATCTACGTTCCACACCGGGCCTAGAGAGCAGGCCACTGTCTCTATTACGATCCATTCATTGGGATGAGCAGCCATTAACACTCGAGATGATGCAGTCCTCCTGGTGCTGAGCACAAGCTCTTCAATGTAAGAGTATTACATAAATGAGCTTAATCCTTTGACTGGGAAACAAGCCTGTGTCATATGCTACTGCTGTTACATAAGTGGTTGTCGTTACTCTAGCTATGGTTCGCAAACGTGTGTCGAGGACTGAGGGAAATGGTGTTCGTGTATAGTGCGTTAACTGGAACTATATTTGACGTGTCCTAACATACATTTTTACTGATGTCTGCCAGTCAATCGGAATATTTTGTGGCTGTGGTAGGAGCTGAGAAACACATCTGGTTGGAGTGTACAGCTGAGCAATAAAACATTATCTGATCACTTAAAACAATGTTGTCTTTGAAACATGTGATGAGACTGTTGAAAGACGAGGAGAAGACAACCAACCTTGTTGAGCTCTTCGATTCTGCGGATCAGGTAAGGGTTGCTTGAGGAGTTCTCAAAGTACACATAATCTGGAAGAAACAAAAGAAAAGAAAGATTTGACATTCATGTCATGTTCACAGGGGAAATCAACACATCAATACATAACCAGACCTCATAAAATAACAACTAGCTGTATTAAATATTCTTCTAATAATATACTTTACTAATACAGCCATAAATACATGTCTGCTTGACCCTCTGATAGATGCCTCCACATTTTAGCTATTGAATCCCATCATCTCTGTGAATTATTTGTGGGTGTCATGGCAGAACTGAAAAGATTTTGGCATACTGGATGGAAAGGAATCCATTTAACCTGACACACAGCACTTACTGGAAGCTGGCCCATACAACTCTGACAAGCTGTTAGGATATATTACATCCATTGATGTAATGTGTAAGGTATTGTAAGGGGTTAGAATCATATACACGTTTGAACTACAGGTCACATGTATCTGCTAACAAGATACAGTATGTAATCAAATGCTAAATCCACACCAACACATTTTGTCTGTCTGGACAAGCCCTCTATCTCCATATTGGAAGCCCTTACTACTGCACTTGAAAATGCGTATCACTTGACCACTCATGTGGACATGTCATGTATATAATCAGAAGTTATTAGGACCCGTCCTGTACTTAAGGGACTACTCTCCGTTTGTTTGGTTCCCTCTCAAATTTATGAGGCACTCACTTCCCATAAACACATTGGAAAAAAGTCCAACATTTTGTGCGCACACACTTCACCTGCCTCACACCACACAAGACCCATACAGCCAGGACATTTGAGTTAAAGAGGACCAGAGCGATCCTAATAATCTGATTGCCAATTTGTGTCTGAAGAGCGATAGCGAAGATCACACACAGACACCGAGGCTACAAACAGGAGAGAAGTTTAGCAACACTCTTAGCAGGTAGTAAGGGTTAATGTCTGACTGCTAAAACCCAATTAGGAAGTGGATGTGGGTGCCTGACATTTGTGGCAACTGCAATTGTTTTACAACTGATACTTGCTAGACAAGGTAAATTATTTGTTTCTATTTGTCAACCTACAGGTAAGTAAGTGTAGTAAATAAATGGTACACTAGGTTATAGTTCATTTAGAAAGAACATCTTTACATAATTCATAAGCTGCTTAAAATTAAACTGCTCTAAATTGAAAAGTTAAAATGTGTGCCAAAGATCAACACACATGATGGGTTAACATTTCTGATCCAAATGTCAAAAATTCCAAAGTCCAGTCAGTCATAGGCCGTGTGTGACACCATCACATTGTACCAACAGGCCTCAACTTCCTCCTTCAAATCCACAACTCTTAACACGCCATTGTGCTAACCACAAGTAATCATCCACTCACACAGAACTGACACAGACATTTTTCATTTGCGGCAGAATGAATGTGGCAGAGGGGGGAACAGATCAATTGCAGCATGGTTGAAAGGTAATGTACAGAGAATTCTACAGAGAAATCTCTATCCTCATGATGCAGCATCAAATATCCAACAAGCTAGTCGGAGGAAATCCAGGAGCTAATTTTATTTTCCTCTATTAGAGGTTCAGGGTCTGGTATAAATAAGGTACAAAAGGTCATGTAGAGAAGCTCATGTAAACCACATGTTCCCACACTGCTGACTCGAAAGTGCCCAAGGGGTCTGTAGTCTCAGGGTTACTATTCATCTTAAGCTAATTAAATTACTGCAGTCGACACACACACAGTTGAAAGGAAATAGATTTGGTGTTATTTGTAATATTTACAAAAAATACAGCTTGACCTTGATTATAATTATTAAGTGTGAATTTTGAAATGTTACATTGGTGAAGTCATGAGAGCTCAACAGGCTGCTCCTGTAGCGATGGCACCGGACTGGGACTGTTTCATCTTCCAGTATCACAGTATTAGATTGTGGATGTTTGTATCACGGTCTTGGTTTCAGAATCATTACAACCCAACTTTGGACATGTGATGATCACCACAAAATCTCAAATCTTTGTGTCACTCAGCTTTACATCAGCAACACCTGGAAGCTAACTGAGGAAGTGCTTTGCACATCTGAATGGGACCATACATCATGCTAAAAGACCTCAGATGTGCTCTCATGGTCCTACCCTATGTGCTGAGCTTAACTTTTTTCCCCTTCCTTCTCACCCTCTCTTGGAGCAGGGGGAGGTGCAAAGAATATTTAGTTTATGTCTCTCTCTCTCCCATTGGCTTGGAATTAGAACTGAAAGTTTTAGTTACAGTCAGCAATAAAGAAAAACAAGCAGACTAAGAAGGTGACATGTCCTGTCTGTCTATGATCTCCTCTGTGCTAGTATCAGTGAAGAACTAGAACGAGAGTGAGAGAAAGGGGAGAGAAGAGAGAGAGAGAGAGATTTTAACATCTGCCCTGTGAGACGAGTAGCCAGCGGTAAGTCAGTGTGTTCACACCTGGCATTAAAATGCTTCCTGTGACCACTTGTGGTCGGATCTCAAGTTTGAGTTTACAGATGTGTCCAATGTCATTGTGTGTGTGTGTGTGTGTGTGTGTGTGTGTGTGTGTGTGTGTGTGTGTGTGTGTAGGAGTGTCTTACTGTTATACTGTGTGTGCTTTAAGTCAATAAAGGGCGTGTGTGTGGGCACGAACGAGTGAAATAGAGGTGAAGAGACGAGTTGGGAGAGTCTGAATGAATCTTGTGCAACTGGGAAAAAAGATTTTACCGATTTAATCAATTTATTGATAATAATGTGGTGATCACTGTTGATATTGCGGCGGTGGTTACAAACAGATCAACGAGAAGAGGAAAAAGTATGTTCAACTGGTAGTGAAACTGCAGCGGCTCAGAGGACGTCAGCTGAGTACGACGTCCTTCATATGTGGCCCAGGATGGATTTGCGTTCACACTGCTAAAAGAATGTGGACACATGCGGCCCAGACCACCTCCGAATGTGGTCTGGCGTGATCTGATTGCTACACGTTCTGAGGGTATTCACACCTGTATTTAGGGCTTTCCACTTGTGATCGGATCACAAAGAACACATGTTAATACCAGGTGTGTACGGGGCTAGAGACAGAGAGAGAGAGTACACGTGTCTGTGTTGTAAGGATCTGTTACATGTGGGAGACACTGGTGAATTAAACCAACTATGCTGGACAGAGAGTCTAGTGGGTGACACTATGAGGCAGCCTAGTGTGTGGCGCAGTGAAAACTGAAGAGGACTACAAAACGAAACAACTACATCTCCACTAGGGATGTCACGATATGAAATCTTGGTGCCACGATTATTGTAAGAGGAAACATCACGGTTTTCACGATTATCGATACTATAGAAGGGAAAAGACACACAACAAGCAATATATAGCTCATAATATAGCTAATGAACTAAAATACTTATTATTAACTATATCCAGTTAGATTTTATGGTGCAACGTTTGGCTTGTTAAAAGTGATTTATGTAAGCTATTTTATTTAGTGGCCTTATTGTGGAAGGTTGGTCGGTGAATTTGTGTTTCCTGTCATCATAAGCAGTGTATGAGAAGTGTTGTCCTCATTATACTATTATGTCTCAGTATAGGTGAATTACACTCTCGGCTACATTTATAATGGTTAATAGTAAGAGAGAGAGTGACAGAGAGAGGGGGTGTGTCAGCCGCTCCTTCAGAGCTGGTCAGAAAACGAAGTAAACAAGGATTTCTCGTCTCGCCGTGAACTCCTCCGATGGAGGTTTTTGACCAGCGTTGCTGGAAAATAAGGCTGTTTAGTCAGTTCCCTCTTCTCAACTAAGGTTTCAGTGGCTCACACACACAAAACTTGACTCGCGAGAGATTTCACCGTACGACGCACACACAAATTACGTGACTCGCCTGAGGCAGGACACCATAGTTGGTATCGTAGTTTTTACAATTCTTACGGTTTTGAAACCGTGACGTATTGAAACCTCGGTTACCGTAAAACCTGTTAATCCCGACATTCCTAATCTCCCCCCTAGGACCTGTATCCCGCCTGCACCTGGATTTTATGTGGGGGGAAAATGTCATTATAATGCAGGTGTAAAGAGACTGCAACCAGAATGCAGTTCCACCAGCCAAACTACTCAAGGAGCTGTACAGGCAGGTAGGGCTGGCCGATTGGTAAATATTTCTAATAGGGATTTTGGACTACAATGATTACGACAACAAATAATCAAGACAACGATAATTGTGCCACACTGTTTTGTCATGATGCTCTCGTTTGCCTTGTTTTATCAAATCCAACTTAGCCGTTTCCCTTACAGCAGTGCACTTTCACCCTACCTGAAAGCTTACACTCACGCTCAACCTGGCTGAGGGTAAGGTGAGATAAACTCGGGGAGAGGTGATGGAAAGAGAGCATTTTGTCAACTAGAAAAAAACTAATTCAGCTTTTGGAAAATGTGTGTGCGTTTTCAGGTAGTTACATTAGTTTGTTACATAGAGACATCTGTAATACAAAGCAATTTGACCAATTTGCCTAATGAGCTGAAATTCAATCACAAAGTAGTCTATGGCCAAACATTAAAAGGAATAAATAACAACAGTAAAGCTCTGTCAACTTCTTCAATTTTACATTATTTTTTATTTGCTTCCCAGTTGATTTACATTTAAACTTCAAGGATATCCCCAAGTTCAATAGGCGCACGTTTCCAATGTCAGTAAGTTATTATGATAAATAATACGTGATCTCACCATTAAACAAAATAATTGTGATTAAGATGTTTGCCAAATTCAAGCTACGTAATGCTGCTTCTTCCTGTTATTTCTATCAAAAAGCTACAACCACGCTTCCACTTCTAAGAAAAGATTTTTTTGAAACGAACGAATGAAAAAACACTGCTGCATCCATTCCCCTGATGTGGAAGTGGAAGTCCACTGGCTCCACCCTTAACATTTGCATTTTTGTGATACCATCAAGACTCTACATAACAAGATCACTAGTAAATGCCAGGTGTAGATGCAAAGTCCTGAGACCTGATGTCACACGATATATGACAAATACATGACACATGCAAGTGTGCTAAATAGCTGAGCAAGAATAACCAAATAGTGAAAGCAAGGGAAAAACATCCGTTAACATAATGTAGACATTTGGCACATTAGGCAGCCTTATTCAATTTAAGTTACATTGAAAACAAATATACACACAGTCAACTGGGTTTAATGTTAAAAAAGGTGGCAAAGCCAAATAAGCTGAAGCTAACAATGTGCTCAGTTTGTGATTGATTCAGTTTGCTTCAAGGCCTTTTATCTTCTCTGGAACACTGGCTACACGAAATTACAACAGATGTTATGTGACTTTTTTTTGTATTGTTTAAGTATTGTTTTATATATTGATCTGTCGTTAATCACTCTTTATGGCAATATCTTTCATAATTTGGACAACTATTTGCATTATGCCACACAGCATAGTTCTAGGCAGGAGACTTGCATGTTGAAGACTGAGCATGACACAGAACAGAAGAAAGACTATGCCGAACCAAGACAAAACCAGGAGCTTGTCTCTAAAAGAGGAGCTACCTCACAAGGACGTGGTTTCAGTTTGACCTCTGACCAGAAAATTGTTTTGCAAGCAACAGCCCCAAAAAACTCAAAACTCAACTAAACTCTTACCACCTATGCAGGAATCAGTTAAAGGCTAAAAACCAACCAAGGACTTGAACATTGGAAGACTTTGGCCCATGACACACATGTGACATAGAGATGAAGATGGAAGGAGAGCTGCCGGTACAACTTAACATCTGCAAAGACATGGACTCTTAGACATGGTTCGGGTTACAAATAATCATAGGTATTGTTATGTGGATATAAAATTACTTATTTGATCAAATATAAACAAAATCTCCTGTCATGAAGCCCAACACTAAGAAAAGCCCACTGCATCCATATCTCTCTTGGTGTTAACTGTTGCCTAACTTAGTTATTTAGATTTAGCTCATTAGATTTAATGATAGTGACCATGACTTGAAATATCAGCTGTTGACAGCTTGAACTTGTGAGATCAGCCCTTAAACCTTGTACCGATCAAACCCCCAGGCATTTATCACTCATTGCACCACTAGTTCACACAGAGTGCTTCCTTGTATCTTTTGATGCAGTGTGGATTCACGTCAAGCTCCATCTGGTCCTCCCACAGGCAGGGACAGAGAGGCTCAGGAGGATATCAGTGGCTTTCTGATGAATCACCACAAGCGGAGATGGAGAAGGAAGGATTCATACAGAGAGAGGATTTCTTGCTCTACTTAACACACTGATGGGGACTCCGACCAGAGGAGCTCTGCTTCCTCATTCCCAGTGAAGGAACACAACCTCACCACATTACATTACATAATACTGGTTGAAGCAACGAGAGTGAATTTACACTCTGATGTGCTTGACATGACAGACATACAGTAGAGATGGTAGTGGAGGGAAGGGATTGTTCTTTTATATTCAGGCAGTCCATCTCTTCTTCTTTCCCAATGGGACAAAGTAACGAAAGATCATGTTCCACCAGCACTGACATCAGAGTGTATCAATGAGAGGGATGGATTCGATGGATCAATCAAACAGAAAATATATATAAATAAATAATGCGCTTGAGATAAATCACACAAACTCCCCTTGAAACAGACATCTCAGCTAAATAATCTTGTCACTGGTGAAAACAGATGAGCTGGTTCAATGTTAATGTATGAATATAAGTATAAGTGGGTATAGAAGAAAAGATCTAAAGAGAGAAAATGTCTGCTGAGGTAGCTGTGTTTGTTGTGGACGTATGCGGCTGGAGTGGTGCAGTATGCAGGGTGCTAGAGGGTGAATGAAGAGGAGGAAGGCCTTTGACTAATCTCTGGGGAAGATAATGATCTTACATGCAGGCTCAACACTCTGTGCTTCTGAAGGACTGGTAATATAGGCACTCACTCATACAGAACTGTCTGTACCAGCCGGCTACAACAAAGAAATCCTCATTAAGTTCAAAATCCATGGACACTTGCTTCAGGAATATGAACTCATTCCGACAGATTAATGTCCAACAACATTACTGGTGGGGCATCTATCCCCAAATACATCCATTTTATCAGTTCTGCATTATAAAACCAAACAACGTAACCTTGTTACTGTGGGCAGCTTAAATGTCAATTTGGAAGTCATTAAATAATCATATGCTTGTTGCTTACTGTAATATTGTATGGGCTAGACTTAAAATGATACTTGGGATGGGGCAATGGACGATGCTATCCTTCATCTCTGATGGCTGACTGTCTCACTCACACACAGACACACAATCATGCTTCTTGTCCCAAATACTAAAGGTCATGGTTCAAATACATAAAGTCTGTAAGCTTAGTTTATTGATATGATATGAATGAAATTTCATTGTGAAGAATTACCTCAAGAATTACCATCCCCGACATGAAATGTCTCTGTTGGATTTGTTGGAGCTACAGGAACACTCAACGTTGTGCAGTGGTGTTACACAGTGGAGGCACTGACAGAAGTGTGCGGACACAGACAAACTGAACACTATTTGATTTACACCTGTCATGAAGTTAAATAGTTACAGCGGATACAATGGACGACCAACAGCATATTTGTTATTTTAGCCAGCAAAGCTTAGGACCAGCTAAAAATTTGAAGCGCCAGCTGAAAGTTTTTACACGATATTGCTATTGAATGTTGCCAGGTTGTCCCTGTGTCTCATTATCATGACATTGACATGACATGACTTTAATGTTTGCACCAAGCAGCAATAATCCAAAGGATGGCAATACCTGAATTTCTCAAATCCAATAATAACTGAAATAACCAATTATCAATATTATTTTACAGAAAGGAAACAAAATGGGCATGAACTAGTGCTACCAGTTGAATTTGCTGCAATTCGGTATAGTGACATTCACCGGGTATTCTCTTGCAGTTTCTGTACCCAAACATAGCTATTAGGAGCAGTTATTTGCTACCTATTAGCTTAACGCTGCACTTGTGCACACAGGTGTGCAGATTACTTTACTCATTATAGTCCCTATAATTTCTCCTTTCTACACATATGTAGAAATCCCTTCTCTGCATATCCACATGACTAATAGTGGGGAAGTGGAAAGGCCACTGAGCCAAACAGCCATACAGAAGGACACTGGCTGTGGCAGCTACACACACAGAAAGATAGAGAGAGAGGGAGACCAGTGAGTGCACATGTGCTGATACAATTTTTAGAGTATGGAAAAACACATCAGTGAGGTTAATGTAACCCTAATACAGTAACACTTTATAAAAGGTGAATAAAAGCTACTGAGTACATAAGCAATATTAGCCAGGTATGGCTCTTGAAATTGTATTTTTAACCACCACAGGACATTGAGATGAACCAATGAAAGACCAGTTAAACAACTTTTAAGTGACAGTCGGCTCTCGCAAAAAAGAGCCATGATTTACATGTGCGGTACACCATGAATGAAACTGAAAAACACAGAGCCACTGTTTGAATAATCCACACCTGATATCTCATAAAAGCCCAATATCATCCCAATCTGCAAGTTTACCACTAACACCACCCACAAGCATTGTGCTGCAAAAAATGTTCTCTGAAAATATGAGTTTCAGGTACATAATACCAGCTTAATAAGCAGTGAACAAACTGAAACACGATGCAGAGCAAAACCATCATGTCAGAATACAACCCTTTACATTGTGGCATGCTATTCTGAAATTGGACAAACCCCATCTATTAAGACAGAATTTTGCAGCATATTTAGCAGTGTAATGTTTAATCAGGATGACCTATATAGACTACAGACTCCGATGTGACCTTATACAGCCTGTCACAGAGTCGGACTGCCAATTCAGCCATTTCTGCCGCCACAATACCAGACTCAGAGATGGTACACAAAGTCCTAACGACGAGAGGACAGACCTACATCCACAACCACAGAGTGCACTGGTTCTTATCGATGGAACTGGGGGGGGAAAAAACATGGTGAAGGCAATCCAGCGGGTTGCTAGCAGTCCCTACCGGCGTTTCGTTTCTCTCCATGATGAGGGTGACATTTAGAAACCCGGTGTTAGCAAAGATGTAGCGTGCAACGCTTAAACTGTATCATACAAACACTTGGCATTACCAGGTGATGTGAAACCTCGTATTCATTCATTCATTCATTCGATTTGGCTGTGGGGCTAAAGTTTCCCTCGTCTTTAGGACATTAAAAATGGGAAGTCTCACGGATACCGCAGTTGCTATCCTGGTAGCAAGTTAGTGTTAGCTAGCTAACTTAGTTCATCTTATTCCTGGATTAAAGCTTAATTATGTGTTTCACTTATATTCCACCGGGTCAGATGGCGTGGTTGTCTTTAGCAAACACGTAGCTGTTTGTATTATGGGGGGGCGATCACATTGACTAGCTACATATGGTGCTTAAGGCTAAAACTTAGCAATCAAACCAAGCTAGCACGGCTAACGCTACCCGTTGCATATGAAGTGATATGGCGGAGGCGATAATGAAATTAACCCACCCCGCCGACAAAGCCAGACGACCAGCTTTAGCTAGCTGCAGCAGACGTCGCTAGTTCGATACTGACCTCCCAGCAGCTAGCAGCTAACGCTAACTAGCATTGTGTTCACTTCCAGGACGTTACCATATGTACAGACCCCACGTCGGAAAAAATGTGACAATTTACGTTTGCTTCGCTTACTTGCAACTACAAATACGACTCAGCAAACTCCCCCCGATCGACTAGGCTGCGTTTATTTTGAATTAAGTGCCAACTTTCGGAACAAGTTCGCACTGCTCGCCAGGCAGTCGTCGTGGGGTTAGTCTGGATTCCACACCGATCGTTTTTGAAAGTTAATGTATCCTGGATATAAACTCCACTTAGTTTAAAATATCCACACCGAATACAGGGTCAGTTTTGGCAAGTCACAACTGAGTATAAACCAAGGGATAATGTTGGATTCATTCACGTTTGCCCATTGACCATGGTCACATTACATTGTTGGATGTTTTAACAAATTGGACGTTCTTCCATGCAAGAGTGGACGCACGTACAGGCGCTAGTAAAGAGTTAGCATTAGTTAGCGGCTAACGGGACAGACAGCTAGCGGCTAGCTAGCCACCTTGTGTCGAAACGAACAATCACGTTGAGGGGGGTGTCTTAAAAATGTAAAACATTCCTTACCTCCCACTCGGTACATGTTAGCCGCCATTCTCTCGTAACCTTTGTCAAAAAGAGTCCCGGGGTATTCCCCGCTTGTGTAGAAAATGGTCGATGGTGATCTATTTTATTCCTTCATTTATCGCAGACACCCCCGCCGCGAAACAAAGCCGGCTCCGGGCACAACAAGCCGAGCTGTGGCGGGTAAAAAGTTGAAAGTTTCCGCAAGAAACGTTCCAGAGGTGAAGCCAAAAAATGTAAGTCTTTGTTTTCGGTCCCTCGGACGACCTTCCTCTCCTCTTCCTCACTCACTCACACATTCACACACGGCTAGCCTGTCTCTTACTCCACTCTTCCTCCCATCCTCCGCTCCCAGCTTCATCCTCCTCTTCTTCACCTCCGCTCAGTTCAGCACACACACAGAAAGCACACACACACACTCACTGGCCGCCGTCGCTCGTGTGCTAATCGTCATCTTCGGATGTTGCCGACAATCTCCGGCATCTCACAATTAACTCCCACACCGGCCTCGGTTTATTAAGCGACATACTCCGAGAAATGTGAACTCTCACGCACGATTGTGATCTTGATGCGTGTGTGCAACTTTTGAACATGTTATAGTGACGGAGTAGCACCGTCGCGAGCAATACGGTTTATATACATATACTTTATACATCACGCACACATGCACACAAAGTAAGGAAAGTTCAATTATTTGTAGATATAGGCAGATAAGGAAATTGGGTACGCACACACACATGCGCGCGCGTGCACGCACACGAACACACGCACGCGTACTGACACTCAAACAGAAAGGAAAGACACCTCGTTCGAAATGAAACCATTAAATCACCAGATGAAACAGTCAGTCTCTTGTCATAAGGGTTATGTTATATATATTATAATGTCACCCACTTCACAGGAGCCAAGCGGCACATGGACTGAGCTTCTTCACACGGTCACCAGTTTAAAGATTATAATAGTTACTGGGATTACCCTCCTTTTTTCATTTCAACCCAGTGGTGACTGCCTTTCAGATAGTGAAATCTGAGTAACGTTTACAGGCCTGTACAGAAACCCAGAAACACAAAGAAATAAAAAAAAGATCAAATGCTGGTAAGTGTACTCATTTTAAATAAAACTATCAGATGCTAAGTCAATATGATAATATGAAAGAGCCTTTTTAAGTTGAGACATACTAAGTAGTAAGACTTGCTTCGATTATTTTACTTAAAAGGTTTTAAAAAGTAGTTATTATCCATATTTTGTATGAGTACCTCAACATTATGACATCGTCTGTTGTATCATTGACTTAAAAAGAGACAGTTGTAATCTAGTATCTCATTTGTAAAGTCAGAAATAAAAAAATAAAAAGTTCATCAAACAAAAAGACACCTGGCGAATATGATCCAAATGACATTGCTATCGGTTTTGTAGGGATCGTGTCAGACTTTGATGTTATTTTTTGACATCAACGGGTAAGAGCATAAATGCAATAGAATGTAGCTTCAGTTTAAACCCGTTTGATCTGTAGTGAATCTTTATACCTTAGTCTAATTATTAAGTCTCACTTGCTGTCTCCTAATTTTTTTACATAAAGTCAGAATATGTACTATTTGTCAAATAAAACTACAAAATAAAGGTTTTATTTACTCTACCATGATATTGATTTAGTTTCTCAATTTAGATTTTTCACATAATTTGTTCATTTTGCATTAATCATGAATATTTTTTGGTTTTTTTGCAGAAATCGGCTTCCACACTGAACAGAGAAAACAAGATGAAAAACTAAGATTCCACGAATGAAAAATACATAAATAAATAAATAAAATATTGTGTTACATACTTTTTCCGGTCCCAACATGTTATTCAGTTGTCACCCCTCACATTGAGGAGGTGATAGCTGTTAATTATTACATTTACTACTCAAATATTGCACTTAAATACAATTTTGAGGTACTTGTATTTGAGTTTGTACATTTGTTATACTCCTAAACCTACTACATTTCAAATGGAAATATTATATTTTGTATATACTTTACAAAACATGAACACTTTATAAAATACAGTGCATCACTACATGTAACTACCTCAACCAGATGCAGCAATTGCATAAAGCATATTATAATACATATAAACTTTAAAAGTGATCACTCAGCATGATCATACTTTATTTTTTATACTTCACATTCATTTTTGTATTTATAATGCTTATAATATATAATAGCATTTTTCATTGTAGTATTGATTAATTAAAGGATCTGATTACTTGTTTGATCAGTGTTAAGCGTTAAGGGATACTGACTGACTTCTCCTGTGGCATGGCATTTGCCAGCACAGTTTGAACTGAACGTTTCCGAACCCTTTTCACCAATGGGGTTCAATATGAGCTCCTCTGGTCTGGGCCATGAGGAGTGGGAACATGTTTTTCCCTCCATAAAACAGAACAGCACAGCACATTGTTCCTGGAGCAGCACTGCCCACTAGTGACACCTCACACACAATACACTTTCCAGTCTGCAGAAGTTTAATGGGAGCTTGACAGATACAATATCACAGTCGTCTTAATGTTCTTTTAAATATACATAAAACTGTACTTAGGTAATCATGTTCAAGTGTTACTATCAACTGTTAGAAAATGAAAAAGTCAGAAAAGCTGAGGGGTTGATTTCAGTATAATAGGTTTGTCACAGTCTGTCTAATGCAAAGTTAAAACCAGCTTCAGTATTAGCTGAGATGTCAACCAAACAGTTAAAAATATGAAAATCATGTTAAAAAAAAAATCATTAAGCAAACATCTTGATAAGCCTATACTTATGGCCTATACCACAGTGCACAGCTCTGGTTAAGTTTGGTAAGAAACATCAATGGAAACATAGGAATGTTCAACGAAGAACTGTTACTGAATCAACCTGGACTCCTTATCAATGAGAACACCTCATAATCTTGTCTTTTCTTTAACTGTAAATGCTGCTCATCACATTACAAGTGCTGCTTTCTTTAAATGCTATTATAGCCTGTGCATGTACATTACATTACTTTCTATGAAGTATTTTTGCACTTTCAATTCATTTTTTGCACTATTCCAGTTTGCACTTGTCTCATCCTATCCACAGTGTGCCTTTTGACTGCATACTTTGTTGTATTATGAACTATGTTTTGAGTACTAAATATGTTGCGTACTTATATGTTCTGTCTACTAATGTGTTTACACCGGGGATCAGAGAGAAACTGCATTTCAATCCCGTCTATGTCCTGTACATGTGTCCGAATTGACAATAAACTCGAAACTGCAGAAGTCATGTTTCTGTGCCAGCAAACATACACGACCACTTCTCCTGATCCTCAACAAATGTCCAACAGAATGACAGATAATCTGTGCAGTGAAAGGCATCCCACTGTTCAGTTTCACAGGGAATTTACATTGATATGGAGGCGTGTAAGTGGAAAGTGAATATGGCTGCTCCTCCTGAAGAAGATTCCTCTACATGTCGTGCATGAAACGGGACACAGCAGTGGCAGCACAGAGGCCACACCGAGTCGACAGCTGTGGCCGCTGTCCACTGACTAACACGTCTCTCTGTCTTCGTGTGAACGACTCCCTCTCTGTCACTCATCATAAACAACTCCCCCCCCTAGCCGGTGGTGGGTTCTGGAGAGCTGGTGGAGGTGGACGAGGCCGAGGCCGAGGCCGAGGCCAGTCTCTCCCTGCTGTCGACTGCCGAGCCTCCGACCACCTTCCACTGAAGGATGCAGGTGTCCTTCCCGCCCATTGAGAGCAGGTGGGAGTCACTGTGGGTGAAGCAGACGTTGGTGACGTGGCTGCCGTGGCCCTCGTACTTGTGGCTCGGTGCCTGGAGAGAAAATGAATCCACTTCGGGTCAACACATTGGAAATCTCATCACCTCCTTTCACCTCCCCTTCCCAAATTTGTCTCTACGATGTGTAGCAGGGCACGTGAAAAAGTATAACAATATTTATAACATTCATGAGAGAAGACAGTGTCAATGTGTAAAAAATGTATACAATGAACATGTTGAAATTGATCGGGCCTGGAGTTCTGCCTGAAAGCGTGAAAGGTTTACCTCCACCTGCTCTGGAAAAACAGCAGCGTACAGTGGTGTGATAATAATAATGACAGAGTAACTGGAAATCATCTCAATAACGGCAAAGAAAATACCTATTGCAGGATTTTTCTTTTAAAACTCGAGGTTAGGATTGGGTAAAAGAAAAGTGTTTGGAAAAAGTGAACCATGATCAAACAATGTTTCAGTTGTAAAGGTTCCTCATACCAACTATAAACTGGATAGTTCCCCCTGAGGAACTTAAAGTTCTGCTTTCAGTCATTTTGAATAACGTCAGTGATTATTTTTAAGTTGTATTTCTGTGCGTGTGACGAGTGTTTGTGCGGCTGAACTGTCTTGTTTTGTTGTTAGGTGTCCCTTGTAAAAGAAATGAGGAAATCCTGCCATATTTCAAAACCGTTAAATAGTTAGGAAGTCACTTTAGAGGTGCATTAGTACAGATAATGAACATACTGTTAATAACGCCACAACTAGTAACTATTTGCAGTGAAGCAAGACCAGCAGAGATAGTAGGTATTACTTAGCAGGCAATGGAATATAGATGAATAGTTAAGCCTAAGCAGACGCAGTGAATTAAAAATTCTCCCCATCACCTACAAAGCCCTAAGAGCTCATAGTACCACAGCACCCCACTAGAGCACTGCCCTTCCATGATTCAGGCTCACTTGCCGTCCCTAAAACTAAAACTTAGATAAAGCTGAAGGTTTATCTTTTTTTTCTGTTTGGGTCAGAGAAGGATTTTTCTCTCCCCCTCACAATTTCGAAAATATAGGTCTCAGGCTGTATATGTTAGTCCAAAACAAGTTTTTCCTCTTTATGTTATGGAGGCAGTTTAAGAACAATATTTTCTCTGCATGCAGTCAGACGAACATATCTAAGGAAAGCGTTTTACCTTTGGTTTGGGACAGGGGTACTGGAAGAGGTGGACTTTACAGAAGTCATCAGCTACAGCCACCATCCTCTCACTATGAGAGCGACACAGGGCGTTGATGTCCGTGCCATCGGAGCCCTCTAACCACACACCTGGAACAACCACAGCAGCACGGTCATCGTCACTTCACGCAAAGGGAAATATCACAGGGTGGAGACGTTGCACTTTGGTGTTTCTCACCCATGACATGGAAGCCCAGCACACAGGTGTAGGAGGCCCACTCTCTGTCTTTGCTCTCAAAGCGATTCCTCAACAGTTTGCACCCTGCCGCGATGTCCCCTGTGAAGTCACAGTCAGAGGAGGTGATCATCATGCTGTCTGGGGGCTTCAGTGCAAAATGCTACATGTATATGCTCACTTACAGTAAAGGATCTCATAGTCGCCAGAGTTAGACATGATGTACTTCCCGTCTTTGGACCAATCCAAGTGAGTTATGAAGCTGGAGTGACCCTAATGGGAGAGACGAACAGATGTAGTGTCACACAATGCCCCATGACCCAACTGGGAACTCAGGTTTAAAAGAATAAGGATGTGTCCTTCTGAATTTTCTTTCTTCAATGAATCCCATAAAAAGACAAAGCAACTAGAGTCTGACCGATATGGATTTTTGGGGACCGATACCGATATTGGAGAATTAAAAAACTTCTGATGCTGATATATCAACCGATATACATATATATATATATATATATATATTTATTATATTTGAAAAAATATGTCTGTGGCTCATTGTCTCCATATTTTGTACTTCTGATTACAAGATAACTGATTGTTCTAAAGTAGACCAATGAAATGCCACACGCCCATATTCACTGGATAATGATCTAATGTGAAGGCTGGATTCTTTCTGAGGGTTTCTTCTTACACGCTTTATAAAGATTTGCATGCACATGGTCTTGTTAAGATATGAAAGTTGCTGAAATAAGCATAGAAATGGTCAAAACAGATCTATCACTAACTAGAGGTCATGATTTAGATGTTTCATGTTGTTGGGCATTCACAATTCTTGTGTTTTTGTTTTTCTTTTCTCTCTCACTACCTCTCCAGCCACCTGTCAGTGTCTTACGTAGCCAGCAGAGTGGCAGTTCCCAGTGGGGAGGACATGCAGCAGCTTGGGTGTTGTGTCAGGTTCAGGGGTCAAATTTGAGAGTAGCAGATAAAGGTACGGGCCAGGTTCACTCTTTCATCTTCAAAAGCGCCTCACAATACATTTGTGAAGGACGTGGGACTATAATGGGGACTTTGATTATTGGTTTGGCTCTGTAAATAAATAATAAATATAATATTTTCATATAAATGAATAATAAATATACAGAATATCAGCAGACCTTTACTTTTGTTGGTATTCTTTACAGTGTTTATGAAGAAAAACTCATTACAAGTGACAGCCAACCCCATGGGTGAGAAGGCAGAGCACAAAACAGACTTACAGGAAGTCAGAGTGAGTCATAACAAAACACGAGGACCACATTTTTAGAGATGGTCATTTGACATTTAACTCACATTACATTTCCCGAAGCGGATGTAGCGCCGGCCGCTCTCTGTCACGTTGTAGATGTAAATGAAGTTGTCGTGAGACCCAACAGCTAAAAAGCTTCCATCTGTAAACACAAGAGGCAGTTCACATAGATAAAGCAGATTTCCACAATGTCTTTCTAGGATCTAGGCTTTTGTCATTTAATGCAAAATAGTGCACTGAAATTTAGTTTAGGCTGAAATTTTGGCTCTTGTGAAAACCAGCTTCTTCATAGGGGGTTAGGGTTAGGACTATGGATATAGATCAGTCAATATTCCCAATCTGTTTTTATGGTAAAAACCACTTCATAAGTCACAAGCATAAATTGTTTTTATTATCAATAATCATTTATCTGATTATTAATTTATCAATAAATAGGCAAAATGACAAATAAATAAATTAAAAAGAAATTGAAATAAAGAAAACTTCAATGAATATTTCAAATTACAAAAACAATACAAAACTGTCCAAAAGAGGCCAAATGAGTCAGCGAATTGAACAGAAAACAGGAAGGAAAGGCAGCAGGGAAATAGAAATTTGAAATGGGGAAAGGAAACTGCCTTTTGAACTACCTGATTAAAATGTGTGATCTTAATTCGAATAAAAATGTAATTCTTTTTAAATTGCATTTCCAAATAGAGTTTTACATTCAATTATTCAATTCAATTAGTCAATTCAGTTATATATTTAATGGCTGTTTATGTTCTTTCCTCATCTTTTATTACATCTTTACAACCAACTGTCAAAAATACAGTTACAAATTCTGAAATAAAAAACATCTGTGTGGTTAGTGCACTATCCATTAACCCCAACATCCCTATCCCCTGAATCCAGTCATATATAATTATAATTTATATTAAAAAAAAATAGAATACATTCACACTAATTTGACAAAAAAATACCTTAAATTAATGTCAAATTACCACTTGTTTGCAGACTTATCAGAGTGTAGTAGCACTATCTCAATGCATGTGTTTTGTGTGAAGAAGCAAACACAGGAGGGTTATTAAAAACAAACAGCACGCTGACATCACATACCAAAGTCCTAACACAGCTGTAATTTCTACAGCTTTATGACAGAGAGTAGTTAGATAACAGTGAGCAGGCAGGGAACTCTGACCTGGGGAGTATCTCATGACCGACAGCTGCTCGTTCCCGTCAGTGGATTCAGAGACCACCTCTCTAGTCAGCAGGTCAAGGACCATCCACCTGTAGGAAGAGGTGATTATAACCAGTCTTTTACAGCGAGGTTTAGTGAAGCTCCTTTTTTCACTTTCTTTGAGTCACGTCTGTAAACTATATTCTTTCCCCTCTGCCCATACACTCAGCAGGCACTTTATTACACCTGTATATTCATCCAATCGGGCCAATCATGTGTCAGCAGTTCAGTTTACATAATCCTGCAGATACAGGGTTCTCACATGCTGAACATAACAAACTGAATCTATAATCATTGTCTGATATAACTTTAGAACTTTTCCCCCATAGACTGCTTTAAGTCTAATATTGCGCGGTCGTCCTCTAACCAGAAGGTCGGAGGTTCGATCCCATCTGCATGCCAAATTGTCTTTGGGCAAGACACTGAACTCCGAATAGCCCCTCATAGAAAAATAAAAGTGCTGCCCATAGACATATGAATGGATGTGAATGGGTGAATGCCAAAAAAAACTGTACTGTACTGTTTTGAGTGGCCATCAAGACTAGAAAAAACGCCATATAAAGACAGACCATTTAAATACAGACCATTTACGTTACCTTCCTGTGTTGAGGCCGACTGACACCACCGATCCATTCGGGCAGAAGCCAGCGCACAGTCCATATTCCTGTCAAGAACAAGCAGGGGTATTCAGAACAGAACTGGCAGTGCTGAGTATCAAGGATAGTATATAAACACTATTACTATACTGGAAAATATCCTCACTGCGAATAAAGTTGTTGCATTAAGGAAAATGGTTCTCCTACCTCCAGGCTGATGCACCAGTCCAGCTTATATTCCTCTGTGTTCCACAAACACACCTGCCTGTCGTGGCCACAGGTGAGGAAGATGCTCTGGGAGGGGTGTGTGGCCAGTCCCCACATCTCATCGACATGACCCTGAGACACACACCCACATACAAAGTGACACAACATAATCAGTGTCCATCTTTTTCAGTAAAAGAATGTGTGTGTGGTATCCCAGTGCCTTAGATTCACTGGATCTTAGGTGAAATTAGGTCTAGATTAAATTCTACGGCGTGAGTGTGCTGCTTTGGAGGATGTGTGTTTGCAGAGATGCAGAAACGTTAGTTTCCTTCTTCGAGGCTTTTAACAGTTTCCTGGTAAAGGGAAATTGGATCAACAGAGAGGTGAAGGGCAATTGTAAAAAGATTTTGGGAAAACTTTCCCAAAATTAGGTATTTCAATAAGTGAAAATATGATCTTATATATGAAATGCCGGTGATGTATATTGAAGATTTGTAAATTACAAAGCATTAGTTTAGCTGCTCCTCACCTTCCATGCTGTGTTGATGAATTTATGTAAAAATGTATGTTCAATTAATTGATGTAAAAATATGTGAAATGGGCCTTAACTAAGACTACACTTATGTTTTAAATACCTGTGAATTTCCATCGTATTCTATTCCTATCTGTATTTTTTGTATTAGTTTGAAATAAAACTAAATCAAAATCAGGAGTAGCCAACTTCTCAGTTAAATTTACAAACTCTATTACTGCTTATTAAAATGTAGCCTAGTTATTGAAGTATTTCTCGATAGAAACATTATTTTGTTTGGCCGCACGCTTCACAGACTCACCAGCTGTTCACCTGTCGAATTTCTGAAGTGTGTGTTTGCACTTGTTGTAACCACCATACAATACATTAAGTGTCTGACAGCTTCAGTCCAAAAGGATCTAATCCTAAAATAGCAAGCAAGCCTCCAAAAGCGTGACAGTAATAATAGAGAACTACATTATGAGCCCACCTGCACAATGGCCACAAATCCGTCTGAGAAGGTGCCTCTGAGGATCGCGTTTCGTGTCGTACCAACTAACAGTTCCTCCCCATCCACATCGGCGAGGGTGCGGACTGCCCCAAAGTTTTCTGGAATCTGAAAAAAATTATTAATATTAATCAAATAGCATTCCCTTTTATTTGAGCGTAAATTCACTTTCTAAATTCAGACCTGTCACCAGCATCACACACACACACACACACACACAGACACACACACACACAGTTGTGGTTCACCTCACACTCTCTCTCAGGTGCCAGATCAGCACTCCAGCGGATGATCTTGCGGTCTTTCCCTCCTCCACTGAGCAGAGCGCCGCCCTGCAGCATGCACAGGGTGAACACGCTGCCTTCATGGGCTCTGGTTTGACGCATTATCTGGAGGGTCTCTGTGGGAAATGAGAGACAGACTAAGCTGTATGGACCTTGTACCCAGAAAAGACTAAGTAGAAAAAAAATTAAAAACATGAAAAGCAAGCAGGATTCTGGTCATCTCATAGATAGAGATGGAAAAAAGAAAATAAAAAACTGAGAATACAGCGGGGTCCTTAAAGAAAACTGGTTCCAGAATCCTGGGCCTGAGACCGTGGTGACATTTCACTTATCAGATGGAAAATTAACCAAGCATAAAGCCCAGACAACACAGGATCGTCTTCAGGAAAATCTTCTGACTGTACTTGAGGTGCCAAGCACAACACGAAAAAACCATTTCTGGATAAACCAGAAGATGCCACTCACTTTGCATCCAATCTGATTGAGCCTGAGAGAATCTGACAGGAAGAACGTGATAAACTGCACAACATTCCAGATGTGCAAAGCTTGTAGGGACTTACCCAGAAGACTGAAAGCTGTAACTGCTCCCACAGGGGCGTCAACGCTCATTCACTCCCCATCTCAGTATCAATACTCCTGACTGGTAGTTGTCCTACTACCTGGGCGCTGGACCTCATTCATACCAGCATCCTCCAAGCTATATGTCCCACCATTGTGCCAGCAGTCACACATGTGATGATAATTGTTTCTGACGGAGATTAATCAAAAAGCCTTCACTCGACCTTGCTCAAGTTGAAAACTACTACTCATTCTCAGTCTCTATTCTTTTCTAAGGCTATCAAGAGAGTGGTTTTCAAACAGGTCTCGGAAATGGAAGGCCCCCCTTGATCCAAATCAGTTGGGCTTTAAGAGCTGCCACTGCACTGAAGTGGCTCTCTTGTCTGTGATTGAAACCCGAAGGGCAGCTAGAACTGCAGCTCATCCTTTAGTTTGTATCTTGTCGGACCAATTAGCAGCCTTTGATACAATGAATCACCACATCCTGCTCTGCGATCTCTCCTATATGGACATCTCAGCAAAGCTCAGCAAAGCACGTTTTTGTTTGAATCCGATCTTAATGGGCATTTTTTCAATGTTTTATGGTGTGGACACACAACCACAGGGGGACACCATGGCTCTGTGCCGGGACCCCTTCTTTTTGCAATATACGCCACTTCCTTGGGTCCAGTTATCTGCTCACATAGATTCTCATATCACTGCAACGTCAATATTACCCAACTATACCTATCCCCGTTGGATGTAAATATTTACTCATATGAAATATCTACATGGATGAGGGAACGCCATCTTCAACTAAACCTCTAAGATTAAATGTAGTCATCCCAATCAATCAACCCAGTGTCCGGGTGTCTGGGAACACTACTAGGCCGTAGCTTTAGAAATGCTCCTGCAGTTGTAAGTTGATTTGGATAACAGTGTCTGCCAAACTACTGAATGAATAGCCTGAATGTAATTGAGAGATTTAATTTGATTATTTTTAATTGAATTTGCAAACATTTCTAAAACATGCATCCACTATAGATTATTAAGTGTAGATTGATCAGTAAAACAACAATGTTACACACAACTAAATCTACAACGACAGAAAGTGTGTTTGAATAATTTCTGATAACAGCTGCATATAGATAGAACATTAAAACCAGTACCTGATTAACATGTATGCGCTGTCTATATGGAAAGAGCTCATTCTGAATCAGTAATGCAAGTTATTTCGCAAGGCTTCATGGTTTGACTTAGCCAAAAACACATCTAACCGCCTCAACATTAAATCCTGTTACCGGTTTTACCAGGGTTCTGACATCAACTCTTCAACTTTCAGCTTCAAATCTGAGCTTTGCGTCTAGTTTTGAAATGAAATAATTACAGCACTGACCTTTGGCTCCTTTACCCAGAGTTTTGATATCTGCAGCTGATTTTCCCCACGTCAGGATGTTGCCTTCAGAGTCTCCAGTCAGAACATCCCCAGTCAGACTGAACACAAAGCACTGGATGAACTTGGGCTTCTTGTATTTCTGAAACAGAAAAAATAGACTATTGTTCATAACCACATCAACGTGCAATATACGTTTCTTAAAGTTGGTACTATAATATGAACATTTCTGTGGCTTTATTCTTCTTATACTATGGATATAAACAATTCCTTTCAGTGACACTGACCAGGCAGTACTCGTTTACTGTATAGGCTAAATATATGTTTTGTATATTATGTAGATGCAAACTAGATATTAAAGTGGACCTCTACAGCTCAGAACTGTTACAGTTTTTGTTGGGATTTAGGGATGTAAGTTTCTGGTTCAGATTTGTGTGCTGGATTACTAAAACCTTTTAGTGGTTCAAATCAGTCCAGTTAAGAGTTAGAATCTATATTTTATCATAAGTGATGCAGTTGTGATATTTGTACTTTTCTGAATTAGTGTGGTTAATCTTAAATTTAAGTTCTCTTGTTTGTGCCCTTTAAACTGAGGAAGCTGCTAACTTCCCCTATGTTAATAGATGCAGCATGGGGTCGACTAAAAAAAAAATCAAGGTAATCAAATAATTGGTTTCTGTCATTAGTAGTTCTCATCACAGTGATGTTTGTTTAAGTGCTCATGTTTCTGATAAGTTTGGTTTGATTTAAAAAGCGGGTGGAACATTATTAGATTGACTTGCTATTGGTCAAGCACGCATAACGGCAGGACCTTGATACCACAGCTCACCTCCATGGTTTATGGACAGAGGGAGGGAGTGGAAACGCGTCCTCTATTTTCATTTAAAGTCATTGGTCCTTGCTCATGCAATCACAATGTCTTTCAAATATTGTCAGGATACAGAGGTCAAATAAACTTACTCCAAAGATCCCTTGTTTCTTGGTGAACTGGCCTGCGTTGAGAGTCCAGAAGTAGACGTGGGATTTACCACAGGTGATGATACTGGTGCTGTCGCTTGGGTTAAACTCCACAGAAAACACAGCCTCGTTGGTGCTCTGAGGACACACACAGGAAATCAGGAAAACTTTGAACAAATAGGAAAGAGCTGCAGTAAATGTACGACAGGAAGCAACAACTGTCCATTTGTACAATTATCTGTAAGGTGAAAATCTGGAAAAAGTCTGTTGTTGTTGTCCTGAAATTGATCCTCTGGTACAGTCTAATAGTCTGATATTGTTAGTCTGATAACGTGGATGAAATGCTAACATAACAATAAGAGAGATTACTGATTAAAATAAATCTACTATTTTTGAGTATTCTTTTTTATTATTTATATTTTATATATTTAAAAATATATATATTTTTATGTACAAGACAGTTTGTGCCACTGATGACGTGTTTAAAACGTGCTGATGTTTTGAAAATGGACAAAATGTTGAGCTCATAAATAAAATTAAAGACAGACAACTACGGAATTCCTTACGCATCTTTTTAAATAAACAATGCATCTGCCAAATGTGTCTAAAAAACAAACAGCTGACAGACAGTCAGAGAGCAGCTGGTGAACATACTGGAGCACTTGGAAGCTTAAGAGACAGATATTTTTATCAGGAGTTGGTGGAAACAAAAGTTTTCTGGGCCCAAATATCAGTTCATGCAGCCCTTATTTAAATAAAAAAAATTGTTTTTACATAAATTTGAACGGAACTGTGAAGGTGTGTGTGTGTGTGTTTCGCTTTAGATGTTTTCTGTGGCATACAACACGGCCCCACAGGCAGGTCTACAATGCTCATGTACACAGTATGTGCAGAACGAATAGAATCATAATTTTCACACAAAAAGCTCCATTCATGGCCGTGCTGTAAAGTGGCATATGGACTCCCCAGCTGCCGTGGAGAGGGGGTTGGGGGTATAATTATCTTGTTCCTGCTGGATGAACTCGTGTGTTTATACAGTCAGTGTTGGCCTGTCCAGCTCCGAGCTGCCTCCCCATGTGAACCCACGCACAGGGGAGTGGATGCTACCTCACACGAAACACAAGTTCCTGTAAAAGCCCATTCAATTCTTGACTTGAGATGATTTACGAGATCAAACGGCCTCCTATATATTCTTCCTGCTGCATTAGAGAGCACACACTACACACACACACACACACATTTATATATGCACGCAGGCAGACAAATTCCCTGTATAAAATATTTACACTGTTGCTATGACAGCCGAGCTGAAATTGCTCTCAGGGAAGTTGAGGCATTTTGGGATAAAAGCCCATGAAAGCTTAAGAGAGACCCCCACCCCCCACCCCCGCCCAACGTCAAATTTCTCCAAACAGAACGCTCTTTATAAAAGGCATCTATACATTAAACATGCAGCCGCATTGGGCATTGATTCACATTCTTTGTCTTTAGGGAGGGTTTTTTTTCTGCATGGATTCTCAAACCCTGTAGCGTCTCATCATTTCATAAACACCACCTGATGTAAAACAGGCTAAAGCGCAAGAGACCTCTAAGGATCCTGAGTCAGATCAGAGGTTTGACACAGCCTGTACTGCACAACAAGCTGGAAAACACAACATATTATCACCTCATTAACTTATTATGTCAAATATAATAATACCCCCCCCCAGAAATTGTGCTTATTAACGTAGTTATTTCTTTAAAAACAGGCGCTCTCTCAAGATTTCATTGGATTACAACTTGGGGCCTGTTTAGTTCCCCTGTATTCATTTACATTGGCCTATTTGCACCAGTAAAACGACCCACAGATGAGAGTGTGCATACAAATATGGCAAGATGACATGAGAGAACATGATATCCTCTGGAGTGTTTTGACCCTAAAATGTGTGTCATGTGTGCAGGTTTAGATTTGACTGTAATGAGTCCGAGAAGGAGCGTGAATCTGCACTCAGGATTGTAATAACTGCCACCATGAGCAGTGTGTCACATCTACTACTACTGCTGGATCTGATGAGCATGTCTGCAATTCTGCCCCCCCCCGGTGCAGTTTAAAGGTTCAGCGTGTAGGATTTAGTGGGATACATGTGGCAGTGAGGTTGCACAAACCAACCAACTGAATATCTCTCCCCCTTCCAAGCATGTAGGAGGATTGGTCCATTCTGGGCTACTGTAGAAACATGGTGGTACCACGATGACCTGATCCCTATGTGGATAACAAAGGGCTCGCTCTAAATTAGGGTTATGAAAACGTTATGATTATTATGTTCCAGTTTTGCTGGTGGATTCTCCAAAATCGTGGCAGTATAATAATGCCCATATTATAGCAACTCTTATTATCGCACCATGGTCAATAGAACTTAACAATGCACAGTAAGTGAGCACACTTCAAGCAAGTGATGAGAAGTTTACATTTCTTCATGACTAAACCCATCCGGCTCATGTCGGTTCCTTTCTTTACCTTGACCTCTGCGTACTTGGTGCCCTTGTTGCAGTCCCACACTGACAGCATGTGCTCATTCGAGTCATCGATCACACACAGGAAGGCTCCAGAGTCCTGGAAACAACATCACAGAACAGTCAGAGGCCCGTCAGAGAACATGGTCTAGTCTGGCATGATGCACATTCCACAGCACTGATTCAATCACCACATCCACAGAGTCATGTCATACTCATCTTTCTGCTACTCTCACTTTCTCTTTCTAACACAAGCATTTACTATTTCCAATAGATTCGACTTTAGAATTTCCATTGGTATGAAGCAAGTGTAAGAACCTTCTCAACGACTTACAGGAGAACAAAGGTCTTATTTGTTTTGTGTGAAACAACTGAGACCTGTTTCAAATAAAGGCCTGCTCCGCACTGCAGTTGGACTAAATCATTTGTGAACAAGTATTTGAGATTCTATAGAACTAGCGCAGTGCCTGTTCTATAGAATCTCAAATACTTATTTACTTATAACCACCATTTTATTGTTTGTGTGCTGGACATTGTGTGCAGAGCTTTTTAATAACAGCCTATGGTGCAGAGTGAAATTACAAAGCTTTGCGTTCATACTTTGTGTTCATTTGCTTTATTAGTGTTCACGTGAGGGGCTTATATATAAGTTTGAATGATTTGATGCTATTTTTCATACATTGTATTAAAAGGTCTGTTAAACAACCAACACAACCTTCTGAGCCAAGTTCAAAACTCTCTGTAATTCAGCTGGATATGAAAGCATTGCAGCAACAAAACACATGTGCTTTTACTTTGAATACAAACTGCCAAACAGGAAGTGATTCTACAAATTGTGTTGCCGTGACGGAGAGCAGCTCTGTGTCTGTGTCTGTGTCTGTGTCTGTGTCTGGGTCTGTGTCTGGGTCTGGGTCTGGGTCTGGGTCTGTGTCTGTGTCTCAGTCCAATATGGTGAAAATCGAATTATCCAAATGATCAGGCGGTGATTTGGACTCGCAGTTTGACCCAATTGCCAACCACTGCTAAAGTTTATGCGATGATGTAGAGGACACATGTTCAGCTCGGATGAGTGAAGGCACACTGCCCCCCCCCACCGGTGAATACTCCAGAGCTCCGGTTGCATGTCTTTGTCAATTCTTATTAACAGCGTGTCCAAATTGCACCAATCAGCCGAGTGAGAAGCTGATAAGTTGAACAGTTTGCGAGACAGACAGACAGACAGATGTTTGTGGAATTAGTAGGTCGATTTTATACATGTACTCACGGCAAAAGAAAACGCAACTGATCCCACTCCCTTCTGGAAGGTTCCCAGGCCGATCTGCTGCAGCGTGACCAGGGAAGTGGAGTCCCAGATATGAACACAGGGCTGCAGGGGCTAACATACATGCACAAACTTTATATCTGCACGATGGTTAGAGTTTCAAAGCGAACTGTTCACACAATAAGTTCATTAATACACAAATAAATTGAATAGCATTTTAAAAAGTTTCCAGGGGCCTTCCATTTGATTGCAGTAGTCACCTTGCCGTCTTTGTCCACCCCTGCGGATTGGCCGGATGCCACTCGCACTTTGTCAGGATGAAGGGTAAGACTGCAGGAAAAGGAAAAAGAATTCAACTCAATAACAAGAAGGGGCTCTTTAGGTACCAAACATATTTATATATACTGGTGATCAACACAATCTTCAATCTTCGACCCAAGATCACAACTTTTCAGAATAAAAGCTCTGTAATTACGCTCAGTATAATTAATGCAACAAAATTAATGTTGTGTATTTACTTTGAAGACAAATTGTTAAACAGGAAGTGATTCTGTGAATGTTGTTGCCACGATGGAGGAGCTCGTGTGTCTGTCTGTCTGTATCTCAGTCCTATAAAATGATCGCATTAACTAAAAATGATCTGGCACCAATTTTGACCCACGGTTTGACCCAGTTGCTGACCACTGCTGCAGTTTGTCTGAGGACGTAGAAGAAGACACGTTCAACTCGGTCCACAGACTGATTGTTAGCACACTGCCCCGTCCCCACTGACTGCTACAGGGCGCTGGTCGTGTGTTTATTGAGAGATATGAGTACCACATACAGACAGACAGACGTTTGTGGAATTTGTAGGTAGATTGTCCACTTGCAACATGTCTTTATGGGATTGCATCCATCATGGCTAAATGACGGAAGTGTTCTTACACATATTTAGCATAGATATATTATAAGGGCATGCGCAGTAGTGGCGATGTGGAGCATCTACACAAAGCCTCACATACACCTTCTGATTACTACATTTATACCTCTAGAACTCTAGCAGGCCCTCATATACTACAGGATGTACAAAGTATAACAGTAGTTTAAGCGTGTCTGTCTGATCCTGGTACTAGGCAGGTAGATGTAGGGGCTTTATCAAAAGCTTTTTCACTGAAAGCTGAAAAACTGTCAAAGTAAAAGTGAGGGGACCTGTAGAGACGGCACATAGTAATTTAACTCATTGTGTTAAAAGCGTTTGCAGCTTTAATACTCAAGCCCTCGTTGTCAGAGCTTGTTTGAACACTGATAGATGTTAGCAGGTGTCCTCCCTGATAATACTCGGTTAAGCCAACTCTATCCCTGCCGAGTCACACAGCAGCACAAAGACTGTGACAGCAAAAAGGGGCGATAACATGAGTTGGCAACTAAAGGAATGTAACATATTTACATAAAAAAGAAATAAAATCACTGGAACAAAAATGATAGAGTATATCATTATGACTGAGTACAACACAGGGAAATGTCAAATGCCTTCTGATCCATCAGGGACAAGGAAACTGCCTCAGTGTCAGCGGGCCAAGCAGAAATCATACAAAGGAACACATTGACAGACTGAATAATGCTGTAAAACTAATTGTAATCCAGCCTGATTGTTAGGTCAGTTTCAAAATGTAGAATAAAGTCAGTGCTTAAAGCTCAAGAGACCGTTCTCGCTTTCAGATCTAATGTGCTGGGACGCTCAAGCACAGAAATAAAAACAGTGTCACTGCCTAAATAACTATGGACTATAATGTAGGAACAGTTCAACCCTCATTTCCTCCAAGCCATCAAGTATTTGGAAACCAGAGTAACCCCCATTATTTCAGGAATGTAATGTTCTTGGACTTTGTATATGAATTTGGGGAAAATGATAAATCAGTTATTTTACACAACCCTGACAACCAGCCTGTCACATTCTGCTCAGCCCTGCTCATTTATTTGTCCAAAATGATCATATAAAATATGAATATGACTATATGGACACAAGTTTACCAAAATGTTTTATCAGTTTAAAAAAAAATCCTATAATTGGATTGACGTCGTCCAACTCAAACAAAGTAAGTCTCATTATTTGCTCAGGTTGCTCACATTCATGGCTTTATGTTGTTTTTATTATTAGGAGGCTGGCATGAGCTCGGACCGATCAGTGTGAGTTGTTGAGAAAACATCACTGAATCCAGATACACGCCACTGGAGCCTGACTGTGTGGTATTTGGCATCACAGTGCATGAAGACATAAAGCATGGTTTTAATGTGCTACAAATTATTATAGTAGAAGGATTGTATTTAGTGACCTTATTTTCAGGCTGATGGTTTTATGGTACATGTCTTAGGTAGACAAGGTTACAGACAAGTTAATGCCATCAACTGTATGTCAGTGGTACATTTTTTTATAGAAGAAAAACATTTTTTTTTAAATATTTTGCTTTTACATTTGAAAGTATGCATCGTGTTGAGGAAACATTCTCAGCCTTTTTTCCAAAAGAATCAAAAAATCATATAAATGGACTTTCTCTTATTTTTACACCTCAGCCAGGCTCTGCCCCAAAATATTAAATATTAAAACCTACCAACAGCTGTAAATCGTATTGATTATCTAACGGTATACAAACAAATGTAAATCTGTCGTTTAAGAGGAGAATGTCATGGCGGAACCTTTCCTAAAAACTACGTGTGTTTGTAAACCCAATATTTCTGTGCAACAGTTCGAGCTGTAGTGCCCACTGTGAACACTCAGTCTACCTCTTCTCATCTCATTCTCAGATAACAAGCTTCACTTTATGTGGTCTATGGATGCAGATGATACACATGCTCTCGTACTGACCAGCGGACGCAGTCTGTGTGTTTGCGATAGTGCCGCTGTGTTCGGTTGTTGACGTGGTAAAGCACAATGACACAGGCGATGAAGTACACTGCCTCGCCTGTAGGGAGAAAGTACAGGTTGGCCCGACAGTCACGTCCCCGGTAACCATAGCTGACAGGACCGAGGTCAAGGACGCACTCATGTTAATCGCTGGTCCTTTTCATTCAGTAAAGCAACCGTCTGCAACGATGCAGACTGTGTAATTTAAACATACTAAGTGTTATATAAAGGTGGAAAAATTAATGATGCTATTTTACATTTATGTCCAGTCCCTTTAAAAATATGGCACCCACAACTTTACAATTAAATCTGTGGTTGACTCTGCTTCCACAGACCAGACTGTTATTGTCCTGGGACACATTGTGGGGCTTGAACCCAGGAGATGAGCACACAATGCAATCAGCAGTTTCTGAATGTAACATAACATCACCCTCACGAATAGAAACTAGAGGCCGAACACTGCTGTGGCTTTTTTTTTGAAAGGATACACCCAGTCGAGCTCCAGCCTCTCCGAGGGCGGCTCCATCTTCAGGTCCTCATAGTTCTGGATGTTAGATGGGATGTACATGGTTATCGGCCGGCCTCGGATGAACATTTTAATCGACTGTTCTAGGAGACAAACACAGGAGAGGAGGATTAATGCAGCAGTAAACACAAATTTTTTGTGTGTTTTTTTTTTTTACCCCAATTGCAGAGAGGTCCTTTATTTGAAAGAGTTTTATTTTTTGATACAGGACTTTATCTCTATATTCTCTATTTAATGACTATCATACATTTCCCTTTGTTAGGATTTGCTCCATTAAGTTTGGTAATAATGCTAACTCAACATTTCCACATCCTGTAATTGTTGCCTTGGTAAACACTGTATCAGGAGAGGGAAAATCTCCGGCTTCTGGGCCACATAGTCCACGAGACAATTTGATGCACCCTCTGGAACAATAAAATAAGAAGAAACTCAGACATACAAAAAAATCTTAATAGGAAAAAAATTAAACAAGAAGGCTAACGTGTTCCTTCCATCATGTCCCAGTCAGCGTGAGGGAAACACACATGTGAGCTTACACGTGTCAGCCGGCTCTGTTCCTTCCCTGAATAAAAATAGCTTAGGATGCACAGTGATATAATTGCGGGTCTACCTTGGCTGTAGGTTCCTCTTCTGGACCCGGGGGATCCTGTGTGAGATTGAAAGCCAATGTTAGCCAGACAAATAAACACAGAGATACTTTGAGCTTTAAATCACAGCAGAGTCCAGCTGGCTTAGATAGCCAGCTGGGGGCGGGGGGGTGTCCAGTGCACCTTGGGGAGAGATTTACCAAGACAGGATCCTCATTCAAACAACAGTCGGGAGACAGTGAATGAGAGGGAAGAAATAAGAAAAACGACTTCCTGCTTTGACTCTTAGTTGTATCTAGTAAAAAGGAGGATAAGAACACTGGTGACCCTATGACAGCAATGACACAAGTCCCAAGATGGGGAGTACTAGAAAAAGCTTCCAGGTGAAAATAAGAAAGCAAGGACTTTACTGCATTTACAAACTAATCATTTCAGATTTTTGAAAAGGTTTTGAAAAAGAAACGCTGGATACCAGTTACATTTGTATGCCTCCACGCCAGTGACGTGTTATGTTTTCAGGTTGTTTGTGATTTTGTTTTGTAACCCACCCCTCTCTTGTGAACACGCTCTCTCAAAAAAGCCTTGAGGGAATTTCCTAAATTTAGGTAGAAACGTCAGTTGGACTAAAAGATAAAGTTATCGGATCTTGGTCGCCAAATTTTAAGGTCAAGGTGACCTTGTGATATATCGGGAATACCCGCAGGGAATTTAATTAGTGACACCAGATAGTATTAAGCACAAACACTTACTTGGTCTTAAGGATGACCTGATTAGAATCAAAGGTTGAAGTTGCAATGAACTCACAGAACCCGTTTTTCCTCCAGAACATGTTATCTTAAGAACTCCTCCAGAGTGTCGTCTCACATTGGCACCAAAGTTCCCTCGGACTCACTCATTAACTGATTAGATTTGGATTGTAAAAAGGTCACTGTGACTGTGAAAAAAAAAATGTAAACCCGAAACTGCATTTGTTGGTGGAGGCATACAAACCACAGGGCGTTGATTCTGGCTTCTACTCGTTTCACTGACATTATACCTGAGCTTACCAAAAAACCAGAACAACACTTTTTCTGTTCTATGATCTGAAGGAAAGTAAAACCCTTTTTCATTCACTCCAGAGCTCTCAAACTTGAATGAAATCAAGCTGAAATTTGCATTGTCATCCCTACACCTCTCTTTGGACAAATTGGCAGAAAAAACATATCTGCCTCTTTCCATGGCAGCAGCTGACTAACAACTAAGAGACCACATTGTGAGAATATGAAGTGTTAACCTTAGTTGTGCACTGTGAACTAGAGAACATCTTAATGTAGAGCCTATGAATGATGATGCAAACCCTTTTCCTTTTTTCAACAATTTACCATCAGGGATTCTATGAATCTGTCTGTTAATAACGTTCGATATAAGGGAGGACCCAATACAAATCTTTGTATTCTACCTGGAGAGTTATAATAATAACCTATAATTAAAACTATTACTGTAAATGAAAGAACATCATTTGGTATTTCAACACATATTCACCATTTCCAAGTGAGAATGGCATCAAATGCAACCAATACATTCTCTTCGCAACTGAAAAATTACAAATATACACTGAGTTGTCAGTTTATTAGGAACACCTAGCTAACACTAATGCAATTTAATTCAACAGTCCAGCAATAAATACTCTTTATTGTAAATATATATATATATTATAATATAATATTCAGTTTTGAGTAAAATTGTTCTAGAGGTGTGATCTTATTGGAGGATGTAGTGTGTGGTGCGGTTGAGCTGCATTAGATTATACAGAGAGATGTTTCTCTTATTTGGCCTACCGTCATTGAAAGATGGACAAAGTAACAGCAACACCTGGACACCACAGTGGGTGTCTATAGATGTTATGTTGTAGTTTGTGGTGTTATTCTAAATGCTGATACCAAGATTCAAATTGTTACTGTAAATGTATGTATATCACTTGCAAATATCTGTTGGGTTATTCCCGGTCTACCCCTAATACCTTATTTAATTTCTGCTGGCCTTCAATGACAAGAAGTCATAATTATTTTACAAAATACAATCTGAAATTGGCCAAATGTTGACTGATCAAAGAACAAATTTTTAAAAAGTAGAAATCTGACCGGACACTTTTGGTACTTTTTACCAGAGCAAAGTGAAATAGAACAGGGGAAGACTTAAAAAAAAGTGGTTTTGGGGTTCTCCTCAGCAGAGCTGGCAATCCATCATTCAGTCAGGCGAGTTGGAGTGGTGCGGCAGCTCGGCTAACCACACCCCAGTCGATGGGATTCCAGGCAGCGCCCCATGGCCCAAACAGGCTCTGCAGTGTTTGACTTCAAGTTAAAAAAGTGATTGCTAGTTTAAAAAAAGGAGGGGGCGAAATGGCTCGTTGAGTGATATTTCTGGTCTAAAAAGGGTTTGTTAAGTCATTTCAGGACAGCCAGCAATGTCAGCAGGTATCTGGGCAGGTTTTTCTAAAATGTTCAGGCTTCCCATATACCTGTCAACACTTCTTACATACTACTTCACTTATATTATCATTGTATTTAAGGCAATGACTGAATATAAAGATGGACGACATGTCTCCACCGAATAAACCCAAATATCCTGGATAAGGGTGTTGACATTTCATGATGTAATTTGGATCCAAGTGTGCCCATGATTGTGGAGTGGAGCTGCAGTAACAAGGTCCCGCCCAATACACCTGCCTGACCAATCACAAGGTAGTTATCATCACACTAATGTAATGAACATACATTGGTGTGATGATAACTATCAAAAATGTCCCCTCTGCTAACATGGAGGGGGTGGGATTTATGACCTCACCAGCCACCAGGGGATGATTAAGATGGTTTAAGTCATTTTGATTTGAACACCATTCACCCATATAACTATGACTAGTGAGGGATTTTTGAAAGAACGAACATCTTCTTAGTAAAAATAAATAAATAAATAAATGTTACCTAATATTAGGTAGATATTGTTTTGAACTGACATCACTTTATCAGCTCCCTCACTCAGTTTCTCATTTGTATGATTTTTACACTAATATAAATGTAAAAGTAAAGAAGGTATTGTTCTGATGACAGTTGCGTGATGGCACAACTAATGCAGCCCACACAATCATAGGATTCAATGTTGCATTCATTCACAGAGCCTCAGTGAAAATCTAACATGACTTCAGATGTGTTGCTATAACACTTATATGGGAGGAATTTGCTTTTTGAAAAGTCATCCAAGAACTTTACCTTTATTCTGGATTTTTTTTTCCCCATTTAAAATGTCAAATCTAAAGTCTCCTAACATTACCTCGTAGACTGGTGGATTATTTCTTCAGCACAGTTGGCGAGTGAAAAGATAACAACAGCACCGTCTGTCCTGTTTTGCCCAAGTGAATCAGTAGCAAGTCCAGTCCTGTCAACATCCTTTTAGTCAACATGGAAGCTGTGGCAGTTGTTGCCACGAGCACTAATTAAAGTCAATCAAGTTATTATAAAAATATTCCAGTTATTTTTTATTTGAAGTCCACCTACTACATGTGCAACAGCACAGTCAATCTCATCCACATTTGTTGCTAAATTCAAAGCAACGTTTCAAGTTATTACAGGTCTGAAACCAGGGTACAGAGTTCAGATTGAAGTCAGATCTCTGATTGAAGCTACTATTGCTGCATCTCCATTACTATATACAAGCTGAAATCAAACCTTCTGAGGGGGCGACCCTATAGCTGAAAGGTCAGGGTACAATACCACATACTGAACCTCCTTAGAGCAAGTTGTCCACTATAGCTTCAACTGGTAAAGACACTCTGTGCTGTAGGAATGAAACCTAAAACAAACTGGGCTTACTATAAGCAGACTCATGGCCAACACTCATAAAGCTATGCTAACCACAAATGTGGTTGGTCGGGAAATGACTACATGTGTGAAACAGAGAGAAGCTGCCTGGGCACAAGTACAGAAGCACAGTTCAGTTCATGCTTTGCCAATGCCGAAGTCAGGGCGCAGGAAAACATGGGAAAAGTCCCGAATATAAACAGAGCGACATGTGATGGTGATCATAAATAATGAGGGCTTTTCAAAATCCCCCAGAAGCCGTTCTAAATCCATGCAGCATGTCTATATTTGTTCCACTACGGGTTTTACTGACAACAGTCATTGGACAGAAACACATCTCGCCGTGCTGTTTTTGCGTTGCACAAATAAATCGGCCCCCTGCCAATCAGAAGGCCCTGCATCAATCCAAACATCTCAGCTGTCCCCGCACTGGAGATACTTGTCTTCAGGCAGGTGGCAAACTGAAGAAATGACTTTTTGTACTGAGGTGGTTGAATCTGGGCTGTGTCTGAAATCCCTCACTACATAATCACTATACAGTCCACTATATATAGAGTTTGCCATTTTGTAGTGGTGTCTGAATGTTTAGTGATCTATTCACTTGCACTCATTGTTTCCCATAATACGGTATGAAAAATATTGTACAACCGATGGTCACTAACCAAGCAATATATACCATCATGCATTGCGCTTGCTGCTGAGAAGGCAGAGGAGCGAGTAAATATGAACAGAGCGTCCAGCACAAACTGCAACAAAAAGATTAAAAAGGTCTAAATGTCTACATTTAAAGATCGTCATTCAACATGTTTTTTTTTTTAACCTAAAAGTTAAAAATAAACATTTAAAATTTATTGTGGGATTTTCCACCTGCCAATGTTGTTGTTGTACATTATAATCCTGCAACAATGATGTCATTACCGCCGCAGAGAAAATGCGCAGAGTAGTGTCCGAAAGCAGTTTTTTCTTTTTCTGATGAGCTCATTATATAGTGCTCTACATAGAACCTATAGAATCAAGTAGGGGTAAGTTAAAGAGTGGGTGTTTTTGGACACAGCCCTGGTTTAGCTTGCGTCAGCCTGGACTCCATTCCAATCACCAATAATCAAGATGATGTCACAAATGCAGGCTCCCAGCATCATAACTTTGAGCATTATATACTATATATTCAAATGTGGGGTTCATTGTGGAGGCTGAAGTTTGTGCTGCGGTTGAATTGCACTGCAGTTTACCTACATGCGTTTCTGTTATGTAACCTTATTGGTATAAATGACCAAGTTATGAGAGTTGCCAATTTTTCATTTTTTTCCCAGGTGAAGGTCGAAGCTGTCAGACACACTTAGATACAGATACGAGTGATGAGCACTTCAGTGAGTGATGTCACTGCAAGTCAAGCTCAGTCTAGACAGACAAAACAGAGAAGAGCACTCGTACCTGCACTGGCAATCATCTCCTTAGCTCGGCTGTGGAGACAGAAAACAACATGTGAGACAGATATGTGAAATATGATTTCAAACACATTCCAGGCCCTGACTTCAGAATCAGATGGTGTGTGTCTGTCGGGGGTTTTTCGTGGGGAATGGAATTTCTCTTATTATTCTTAGGGGCCATCAATCACACTGTGCTTTGATGAGATATGTGCGGCTGCAGCAGCCATAGGAAAAAGTGAGCAGTGTGACAGTGTGGTGACAGCTGTGAGTGATGGCAGCGTGGCTCACTTCTCCAAGCTCGGGGAGCGCGCGAGGAGGTTAGCCGAGGACGCCGCCTTCTTATCCAGACGTTTCCTCTGCCTTTCCGGGTTCCCCAGCTTCTCACTGTTTCTACGAACCCTAGAGCGTGACAGGGTGAGAATCGTCTTCAGCTTCCAGGAGTAAGAAACTCAATTTGTGTCCACACAGTATTAGTACTCAAATGCATGCAAACTATTTGTCAATAAAAAGCGTGAAACATGCAGAAACATGCCCGTTATGTCATTTCCATATTACCATCCATCCATGGTCTATACAGTATTTTGTGGGTTGCAGGGGCGGAGCTAGAGCTAATCCCAGAGTCCCCAATTAACCTAACCCCAAATATAAATCTTGTCCTATTACAACTTGGGTTTTATTTTCAAAGTACATTGCATTCACCAGAAAAATTGGCGGCTCACTTATCCCAGTAGTTACCGTTGCTTCACCTGTCAGGCTTCTGCACAGATCCAGTTTCTGATTAAACCAGAGGCAGATTTACCAGTGAACTTCTTATTTCTAGCCGCTGATGATTTTGCCAGTTGAAATGACCTATTTTATCAGCTATACTGTAGCCAGTCACCTAATTACTACCTTGCTGCGATTTAGTTTACAGCTTTATTGTTCTTTTATTACAGGGTAAAAGTGATTAGCTTCATTAAGAGTACAATATAGTAACAAAACATACAAAGCTCCGTTGTCATGTTTACTATAGAAATACAGTTTTACATGAGAAAAGTTTTTTGACATTTTGAACCATGTCTGGCAAACCTCCCCAATTCCATTACAGAGGCGAACAGAGCTGCTAATGTTTCCTTAAACTCCGGAACAGCATCTCTCCACAGTGTTACACTGCCTCCCACACAGTGGATGTTCCACTCCCACATGGAGCTGGTTCTCACATAACCTGTAAGCTCACACAATAATGAAGTTAAATCATATTATGCAAACCCTTGGCCTCGGGAAAAAAGCTGAAGTTGCTGATGTAGCACAAGCAGCTCTTTTTCGGACCTTGATCCCTCCACAGCTTCAGGTCAGGAGTTACGCGAATTATCAGATACTGACAATCTGAGAAGGGCATGAAGTTTAGCAGAGCAGCTGATCAGACAGTTTGTAAAGAAGCCAACAGTCAAACTGTGATAGATTATGAAGTAGGACAGCATTTTCCTCTTCCATTTGCGTTTGGAGACATTTCTTTACAACCTGCTCGATCACAAGACTGCCCATGATCCTAGATCTCAGCTTGGAGAGTACAATGTTATTATGACTCAAAGAAATAATAACAAAATTATGAAAACTAAAACCCATGTTGTAATGAACTGGTATTACCATGAAGTCCCTTTTCGAAATGGAATACTACTTTCATACGGAATGATTAAAAAAGGTAACTTGAAGAGGATATAAACTAATTTCCTGTGTTAATGCTGAGGATCTCAAATTGACTAATGAAAAACCCAGCTGTAAACAAGCGTTTATTGTCTCTTAGGATTACTTATGGTACACCCCCTGTTTCCTGTGAAATGCCGCTGGAGCAGAGGCATCACCAGAGGGAGTGTCATGGGGCCGAATAAAACTTCGCCGTCTGCCGCCAACCCTGGCCTCGGACCACATCTCTGCACCGCGAGTCTCTAAATAAAGTGTTGAATGTCAAGGTGAAGTCACAACTTTCCCAGTACCTCAGGTTTCCATAGAGGGGCATGACAGAGCTGAGCTGAGAGGCCGGAGCACATGTTATTCATCACCAACGAAACCCCTGTTAAAAGCCACAACAAGGAAGTAGGCATAGAGAACACCTGCATGCACAAGCAAATACCCAAGTAAACAAAAGCAGCAGTGAGCCAGCTCTGTGCTTCCTTATCACTGTTAGAACAGAAATCACTTCAAGGTGTTAACGGTGGAGAGCGGAGAAATCACTGGATGCAAGAGATCCTTGTTGATTGAGGAGGACAATGATTAAAAGGTTGTTAAAGAGCAGCATTTAAAAAAAAAAAACAACATACAAATGTTGTGTGTTTGTACAAAACCCAGTTGAATGGCACATCCTCTGTGTCGGTGCGTGAACTCTGCACATCTGCAACATCTTACAGAACCGTCAACCTGAATACTGAGTGGCTACAATGAATAGGGGATGGAGGTTGATTTGTTGGATATAAACTCTGATGCACACAGTTTGGCCAGATATTCCAGTACAAAAAAAAAATCTGTACACCCCCAACCTCTCTCGTTCAGTCCCATGTGCATACAGTGCATGCTGTAACCTTAATCCTACCCTTTTCATACATTATGCTGCGTTCAATTTCCCCAGCATCACATTTTCCACTGGGCTCTGTTTGCCATACAGCTAATCTGGGAAGTGTCACTCAGTGTGGACGATTGCCGCCATTATGTTATGCCGTGGCTTTATGCTTCCCCAGGCCCCCCCCCCACTCAAACAAATGGAAAACTGAGCACATGCAGGTTAGAGCGAACATGATGACAGAGCATTTCCCTTGGGTTTCCTTCTATAGCACGGCATAAGAACACGAGGGTTTTGCGGAGAACAACTGGGGTTTGCAGTCACACAAGTCAGATTTAGAGAAAGGGTTGAATTATGAGACAAAAGCCATGCAGTCCAATCACAAGACAGAAGATGATTATGAAGACAGCGGTGGTGAGGCGAGCTCACGCACAGAGGCGCCTTTTGTCCTTCCTGGATGGTGGCCAGGGGTCCGCAGCGTGAGCCCAGGTTCGGGTCGGAGGTTCTGACTGTGGCCGAGGGAGAAGCCACCTCCTCTGGAGAGGAGCTTCCATCCTGGGAGTCCTCCCTCTGCAAGCCTCTGATTGTGGTGGGCTGGATTGGCTCCTCCACTGAGGACGTCCAACTCAGCTCCTTCTCCTGCTCCCCTCCTGCTTCTTCATCTTCATCCTGCTCCTCGTCCTCCTCTTCCATACCCGGGACACGGTGGAGCTTGGCCCGTGTCCCCTCAACAGGTTGTCCTGGAGGGAGGGCGTCCTCCAGTTCCAGGCTCTTGACACATCTGGAGAGAGCGATCACGTCCTGCGCAGCGTCCTGCCCTCTGAGGATGGGATCTGTCTGGGTTGACCTGTCCAGTGTTACTGGTCCGGGTCTGGGTTCTATGGACTTCAGGCTTCCTATGTGACCATTGGCATTGGTCACAATGCTGTCTGACAGTTGGCTAGAGATAGTTCAAAGGTTGAGAGCAACACAGAACAGTCATGTCGGCAGATCACACAGACATCATATGAACACAATCAGGCCTCTGCAATAAATAGTACAATAAAATGACTGTGGCCCATCATGCTACTGTATTCCTAAGCCCTTGGTCGGTGGGTCCAGTACCTGGCAGCAGTATGGCGGCTCCCGTCAGCGGCTGAGCTGGACGACAGTTTTCTGCTGCTGGTGCAACCATCGGAGCAGCACACCTGATTCAGCACTCGTGCAGCACCCGGGTTCACTGGGTGGAGAGACAGTTATTTATTAGTCAGTTAGGAGAGATACAGTACTCTGGATGTTCAGCTTTTCCTTGTGTGAACAATCTAAGGCAGGGTCTACTTAGCATTCTATGATACTAGAGCCAATGCAATGGCTATGTTTTGCCAAATTATAATTTAATTTAGTGACTTGACAACTCTTTGATCACTGAAACCAAACGGTTGGTAATGACTCACAATGTGTGTCAAATTATGTCCTCCCTCGTCACTCCCCCCGCTGACCTGCATTCACTTTACACATTAACAATAAACAACACTAATCCGGAGTTATTAAATCCTGAACCGTACTGAAGTTTACTTGTTGGATTCGCTCTCGAGTTTATGAAACACGTTTATGGAACACGTTGAAAAAAAGTCAGACATTTTGAGAGCACGGAGTTCATCTGCTACACACGACACAAGATGTAACCTGAAGCACACAGGGATTAAAGTGACCAGAACAATCCAGGTTCTTAATCCGCATTGATTAATGGCTAAATGAATGTGAATGTCAAGAGCGACTGAGACAAGCACACACACGCCGACACACACACACGCCCACACACCCACACACACACACACACACACCCACACACACACCTGCAGATAGGAGAGATGTTCTTCTTGCAGATTATGACGGAGCGCTGTGTTTTAACTTCATTGTTGCAGAAGAAGCAAACTAATCAAAATCTAATAATATCGATTGATTTTATTATTTATTTCATTATCTATTTATCTACCTATATATTTGATTGATTTATTTATCTTTGGGGGGGGGGACATAACACTGGAGCACTAAGGGGACCCCCCCCGATTGCCACTGCGTATTTCGCACACTGATTATGATAGTCTTCTTGACTTGGCTCTAATATCCTGGTATATGAAGACAATCACATTGTATAGACTTTTTAGATTGTCTCTTAGGATTCCTTATGGCACACCCCCTGTTTCCTGTGAAAGGCCGCTGGAGCAGAGGCATCACCAGAGGGAGTGTCATGGGGCCGAATAAAACTTTGCCCGTCTGCCGTCAACCCTGGCCTCGGACCACGTCTCTGCACCGCGAGTCTCTAAATAAAGTGTTGAAGGTCAAGGTGAAGTCACAACTTTCCCAGTACCTCAGGTTTACCTCATGTTTCGGGTTCTGGTTTCATTTACGATTGTACGTGTTGTTTCTGTACTGGTTGCTTTCCGCTCGAGACCATTTGACCTTTTTGTCTTGTTCTTCTGCTTGTGACCACATATGTATTGTTCCTCCCTATCAGGGGCCTCTCTAGACTCAAATGGACTTCCTGCAAATTAGAGTGACCTGTTGATGCTAATCCTTTGTGAGATCGAGCAAATTCTCATTAAATTCAAAGTGATTGCAAGGATGCAATCATTTTCCCATTTATTTGTCTGATGGTGTTCCTGTCGGTGAAACAAGATTGAAGTCACTTATATTTATTAGCTACATCAACGCATTCTGAGCATCCATTATCTATTGGGGATTTGACAAACTCTCAGTTCAGTGTTTATAGTGTGTGGCCTGCATGTTGATGCCATTGATCGGCTCAACCTGAGATCCAGAGCTGAGCTGAATGAAGCGATGTCTACATGTGAACCCTCTTGGCCACGAGCGTAATAGAATCGGATGAAGATGTAAAGTTGTCGGTTTTCTTTGTCCTTTGAAGACGAAACTAAAAACAGTGAAAAGTGCAATACTGCAGCTGTCAGTTGTGCAAATAGCCACAGTGACAACAATGTTCTACCATGCGTGAACCATCCGGCTGCAGGGTTGAGAATGTTGACAATCACTTACCTGCAATGAGCTGCTGTTTCAGTAATGGCAGTAGCTGATCGTGGAGGCGGATCCTGCGTAGGGCGTCAGCTAGTGAAGACTTCAGCAGCGTGATCTCATCTTCTTGCGCCTGCAGACGCACCTCCATCATGGATGCTCTGTCCGGGAACTCAGCACTGCTGTCTGCTGATACATCATCTATAAAAGAGGCCAGAGGGGTCTGTCATGAATAAGGGGCAGGGTCTGGTGTGGAAAGCCTGGCTTCCGTGAGCCTGGGTTAAACGCTTTCATCAGATTAATCCAAGAACTGCTCTTTAATGACTTAAAATCAGAGGCCCGAGACATCAAGCACAGATCACATCAATTCAGAGTAAAGACTAAACCACACTGTTGACAGCCATATTGCAACCCCTATTAAACTAACAATATGAAGAATAAAATATTCAAACAACATTCAAGAAGACAACTTTCATTTTTTTTCCTTCTTTCTTTCTAATAAGATGCAACATAACCGATTAATAATTCACTACTCTGAATGATCAAATAGGAGTTGTGTCAGGAAACACACACACAATGCAGGGTAGGGACTCCGATGGTATCTTACATTATGATTAATTGCTCACGGGCTGCATTTTGACTTTGACATGTGTTCACAAACTCCTGGGGTGAATCCTGGGAAAACCCTGTGTTTCTGTCTGGCTGGTCAGAATGTGACACAGGCTTCCATAGCCCTCCTCTAGGCAGTGAGGAGGATGAAACTGATTTACAATGCATGCTGGCTGAGGTTAGGATTTGGTCTAGGTTTGGGTTCGGGTAAGAGTTGAGAGGTTAAGCTGTAATAGTTAATGTTAGGACTGAGTGCTAGGGAATGCATCATGTCAACAAGGGTCCTCGCAAATATAGACAGGCTGTTGTCCATTTTGAGGGAGAATTACAGATGTTTAGAGCATTTTACTCACACGGGGGACTGTCCAATGCTTCTCAAAGGCCCTATTGTGTGTGCAAGAGAAAAACAGTTGTGGTGTGTTTGAGTGCATGTGTAGGACAAAGCTGGTTCTGGTCCAAAAGGAGTGTGTATATATGTGTGGAATGCCTCCCTCGGTTCTGGTGACACAGGACGGAAGAAAGCTGTTCATGGCAGGCGCCAGGGCCGAGAGGAGGAGGAGGATATTTGGTGCTCCAGCTCCCCTCTGCTGCGTTGGTAGTTTTGGTGATTACTCAGCCGCTGAATTCTCAGCCAGCCATTCGAAGTGTTGTTTCTGCGCTGCAGTCCAACAAAGCCCAGCTGTTAATTGACCGAGACGTTCTGAGGAAATGGTTTGGTTTATTCAGTAATAAGTAGTTAAGAGGTCCTCAGACACCACTCCTCTCTGCACAAATCCTGCGAAGCCACATGGAGTCAATTTTAGCAAAGGGCAACAGCAAAGATCCACAACCTGGAATTACACTGTGCCAGTAATTGTAGTCCAAAGCTCCATTTCCACACAGATCTAACTTTTCTGGCATTTCTCAGAGAACACTCCACCAATTTTCCTGCTCAGCACTATCTTTGTTAAAATGTAATTGTGGCCCTGGTGGGAGCAAAAGGGGCAACACTGCCAGGTAACACACAGGTTTCAATGTTCTTGTGTAAAACTATAAGAGACAACTGTACGTTCTCAAATAGTGGCCTTCACGTTTCCTGGCTACAGAGTGTATGAGGTGTTGATTAAAAACAGCTTTACATTGGAGGAAGTGCATCAAGATGGTGCTGTGATTAGAACTGCCACCTCGGCAAGAAGGTCCCCGGTTTGAATCTCTGTTCTTTCTGTGAGGAGTTTGCTCTGGAGGTATATTCTCCCTGTGTTAACTTTGGGTTTCTCCGACAGTCCAAGAGATTGGGGCTCGGTTGATTTGAGACTCTATATTGTTTAGGTGTGAATATGAGCGTGAATGGTTGTGTGTGTCTTTATGTTGTCCCTGCGATACGCTGGTGACCTTTACAGGGTGTATCCCACCTCTCGCTCAATGTCAGCTTGCATTGGCTCCACCTCCACCAGAAGAGAAGTGGTGTAGATAGTGGAGGGATGGAGGGATGGAGGGATGGATTATAGAAAGACCTTTATTCCTAATTCATCCTGTTTTACAACAATATCTCATCAGATTTATTTAGAAGCTGTTTTCTGATCTGCTCCCGTTTTATTTAGCTTTTAATACACACTCAACATTTCCTTCATGTTGAGCTTCTGCCCTAATGAATTCATTATAATGTATAATGTTGATGTACGTACTTCCACAACACTAATCATCTTTTAATGCTCAGGATGTTTTTATTTGTAGAAGGACGACTGTGCCACCAACTCTGAGCCTTTTACATTCTGTCTTTACAAACAATAGAATATCAGTGAGAAAACCTGCAATTTTTTTCAGTTCCAGCTGGGAACTAATTTGAAATTAGGTATAACTCAGTCCATGTTGGTGGAGAGGGGGTTATAATGAACAGTAATTATCTTGGTCCACACCAGAGCAGGAACATATTTATATATAGTTCTTTTCCATTTACAGTTGTCACTGCCTTATTATAAACACACCAAAAGTGTTAACTACATTGTCACAGTGAACAGTCGACATGTTGATTGGGGATTGTTGATGAGCCCACGCTCTTCAGGAAGCAGAGCTGTGGGGAAACGGTCAAATCAGAAGAACGTTTATCCATCTATGAGGTAGTGGGGCCGGAACTGAGCGGATGTATTAGTTGTGACTGAAACTGGAACTGTGATGAAAAGCACAGAAGGCCCAGTACAAACGATCAAAGAGATTACCACAACACCAATTCATGAAGGGAAAATGATGCTGAAAATCTCATTAAACAGATTTCATTAAACTGCTTTTTCTATATTTCTGTAATGGTGGATTGTGGATCGTGGTGGCGGCGGATCATCGACTATGATTACAACAAGACTGCTTGATATACAATGTGCCTACTCACTACTGGCAATAACTCCTCCATTTCAATTGTCATTGGTGCTCCCTTCATATCTACTCTTTAATGTTAACTAATAAAGATGAGGAGGGATTACAACATCAGCTTTGTGATGTGTCTGGACAGCTTGTGCTGCATCGCAATGCTTGCTGGGAAATATCAGATTGTTTTCTTAGCCTTGGTTAGCCTACACTGAGCTGGATCTCTGCCTGCACTGCAGCTCATCCACAGATTGGATGATTACGATGAAATCATTCAAACCACAAACCACTTCATTAGCCTTTGTTGCTTGATACCACACTAATTACAACCTGCTACACCCATGGTATCATCCAACACTGGTTAGCCAGATGTTTGGCACCCGCACGCGATCAAATGTTAGACTGACTATAAAAGGTTTCATCAAGATGAGAATATTGCACAGCAAATATGATTGACTGATGTATGTTAACCTGCCACTGTAGGAACAGGGGTTATAAGGTTATAACAAATAGCAAAACACCAACGTCAAGTGCATCTTTTTTAAATCTTCCCAAAAGCAAACTAACAAGCACAGTAAACTACATTATGAGTAGATGTGAGGATGTTGAGGTATTGTTTGCTGTATGTCATTTTTCTGTAAAGGCTCCAGACGCTGACACTTGCCAACTCTCCGCCTGCAGCTGGTACCTGGTGACTGTCTACACCGGTAGATGTGAGTGGCTGTGTCAAGCGGGTGATATAAAAGCAGCCAGAGGCCTCGTGCATGTTCGGGCACGTCAGCGCTGTTAATCGCCGTGACCTCTCTCCTTTAGTGCAACCGTTTCACTGGAACAGAGGTTTCATCATCACTGCCGTTGCGGAATGCCTGGAGCGGATCCACCCTGGCAGGGGAAGAAATGCTCCTTCCACAATTCTGAGGTCTTTATGCGACACATCCCTCACCACATTGATGTATGCAGACTGAAACACAGCCGACAGCTCCATCAGCTCAAGGTTCACTGTGATAAGGAGCCATGGAGCCATTTCCCTGATGATCTCTGGTCAAAAGTGACGAGGAGTTGTATTAAGAGGCTTTATGGGCTGTATGGTCTGGGTAGAAACAGCCAATCAGAGATCGGCCTAATTGTATATTCTTGTAGATCTATACGTTTTACACATTTTTCAATTTTATTTGCATGAAATTATTTTGCGATATTATGTGTTTAAACATAGAAATACAAAATAGAGGTTAAATACAAAAATGGTGGAAACAAAAAGAAAACCAAACTGGAGCAGGAAAACTCTTTTAAACAGACATGCGGAGAATTTAATAACCAATGATATTTTTCTTTTATCCTTCACAATTTTTTTTCATTGTCCCTTTAAGCAGGGTGGTAACACAGGTCCTGATGTGTTCAAAGAGTAACCTGGTTGGTGTGAATCTGTGTATACTGTGCATGTATGTTTAATTATACGACACTGTATCTTTCAGAGGGATGACACTTAGGTCAGTAATTTTTTCATTATCATAATTTCCATCATCATGTCATAATTAAAATAGTTTTTATAGAACTAACAAAAGCATTCTTTTAAATGGCACATCATTCAAATGAATGAACACAGAACACACCTTAGTTGCCTCATCCAAGGAGGTTATGTTTGCGTGCGTCTGCATTTCTTTGTCAGCAGGATTGCACAAACATCACTAAACAGATTACCATGAACTTTAATGGAAGGGTGGGGCATGACCCAAAGACGAACCCATGAAATTTCATCTGAATAGACGGGAGTCTTTGAGCTGCAGGTGCCTTTGGTATTACACTTACAGTATGGATCATATTTTATGATCAAAATATAGATTTTAAATCCATTTTTGACTATTGCATCATTCATTACAGTGCACACGTCAGGCCTGTATTTCAAAATTAGTAAGGCAATTAAGGTGTGTATTGCGTTGCATTGCCTTTCACACATGCACAACACAGCGAGAGGTTCAAAGGGAGATATTTGTTTTCTATTTGTTGTTTTTTTACATTTTTGTGTCAGTCGCATGTTAGGAGCATCATCAACCCACATCGGGTTCTCCTGACTTTCTACGGACTTTATACCGGGGAGCCAGGTGGATAAATCCCGCAGAAACTGTGGAGGCTGCACTCAGACATTTGCATTCACACATGCACCTCCTCCAGAGAAAATATGGAGGATCAGCGGAGTTCAGTGCATGTCTGAAGGGAGCTTATAACACTTACTGATGACCATGATTATTTTAGTCACTATAATTGTGATACAAAATGTTCACACCGATTCATCTCTAAATATTACACATTTTAACCATGAGCCTTTTTATATATTTGATTCCAATTTTATGGTGATGATGACTTCCACTGTGTGTCTATCTCTTTATGTGTGATGTGTTGTCTTCTAGTGTAAGACAAATTGCCCCTCTGGGTTGACAAACACAATCCATCAAGCCACATGTGCAAAATGGAAAACACCACCACAGACACGCCATGGCACTAAGCTGTGTTACATTATGTAAACAACAACAGAAATAACACTTCAGTGTGGCGTGTCACCGACTAACTTATCTGTTCCCTTTATGGAATTTTTAGCATCTGTGATTCAGAATTTAAAAATATCCAATGAACTGGCAGTAAAAACATCTGCCCAGTAAATGTGTCTAAAAATCGACTGCAGCTTTCCCTCTGAGCCGAGCTGCTTACTGTCTGCTGATCTGCAGCTCGCAAAGAAACCTCCAGCCAGTGGCCAGAACAGGAAAAAGGAAGTGTTTGATGAAGTGCTATACTGCAAGTCACTCAGTGGGAATTTCCAGTGGAACACACACACACACACACACACACACACACACACACACACACACACACACACACACACACACACACACACACACACACACACACACACACAAAGAAAGAAAGAAAGAAAGAAAGAAAGATAGAAAGAAGCTGGTGGTTTTGTGTCTATTCGTGTTCGGTTCTTTGTTTGTTGATGTGTCCTGTGGACTTCAGTGCAGATGAGCATCACATGCAAAAACTCACTATGTAATGCAACACAACACAAACTGATAAGAATAAGCCAACGCAGCTTTTTCTCCCACAGCCTTGATTGTTTAGCAACAGTGAGTGAAAGGAAAAGATGTTCTTTGAGCTCGTTCACAGCTTTTCTGTGTGTCACCTATGAGCATGAAGTTTTGATAGTAGATTATTATATTTAAAAAAATCCATGTTCCCAGGTTTAATCATACCTCCTTATTTTAACAGTGCATTTTTATCTCGTTAAACCAATATCAAAGCATTCCACCGGCCTACACCAAGATGCTGGGGAGACATCCTCGACAACAGCGAGCAGGCTGTCATCGTGTCTTTCCATGTTTGGGCCGCACCACCCAAACCCACAATGTGTCAAGTTACATTTTCACAAACAAGATTTAACTTGTGAATATTGGTGCGTTTTGTTACCAATGGACAGAGCTTAACGAGCTGTTTCCATTCTGTATGCTCGGCTATGTAGCTACCGGTGATAGCTTCTATCGTACAGACATCGGAATGCAGTTATGCAGGCTCTAATGTTTTCATGATCACGAGGAAGATACAACGGCGGCAGGAAAAGGTTTGTCAAACATTTGGAATTATCTGCGTTGGTCTTAAAATATGGCCAGGTCTTCTTCTAGGGTATAATAATAAACAAACAAAAAGTAGATTCGATGAAAGCAGCCTGTAGTTTTACAGTCACCCCAAAGAGGTAAGATATTCGTTTGTCCAAAGTCAGAGTAAAGCTGCTTTCAGACATGCACTGAACTCCAGAGATCCGACAGCGTTTCTCCACACCGCAGGGGCTGTACGTGTGAACGCAAAATGTGCAAGCGGGAGCCTCTGGGGTTTCTGCAGACTTTCTTCACTTGGCCCCTGGTATAAAGTCTGGACCCAATTCTCCAGATTTTATCCGCAGGTCATGTCTTAAAACAGCTCATGTCAGGCCACCACGGAGGAAGCTGCTGCTGCTCTCCAGAAACACATGACCGTGTCTGGAGTTTGCTAAAGAGCAGCTTGACTCTCTACAACAACACTACAAAATGTTTAGTGGACTGATGCAACTAAGACTGAACTGTTTGGGAAGAACACGCAGCTGCAGTTCAGTGGAGGGAGCTTCATCTTCCAGGATCATGTCAGGGAGCCGGCTGAAGATCAGCAGAAGTTGATGAAACAGCAGGACAATGACCCTGAACTTTCAAGTTCAAACTAAGAAAATCCACCTTCTGAAGTGATCCAGCCAGAGTCCGGACCTTAACCCAGGAGAGAAGCTGTGGAATGAGCTCAGAGCCGCTCACACCAGACGTCCAGAGAACATGTCTGAGCAGAAGCAGCTCTGCAATGGAAGCTAAGATAATAAAAGATACTGACGAAGGTTGTTGCTGCTAAAGGACGATCAACCAGTTATTAAATCTAACAGTCCACCTTCTTTTTCTGCAGAACCGGGAGTGTTTATTGGATGCGATCCATGAAGAAACAATGGAAACACTTGTTTGTGTGACGTAAGCAGTAACATATTGTATAATAACTATGATTGCGACTCAGATGAAGATCAGATCACATTTTATGAACAAATTATGCAGAAAACTAAAAGTTCTCAGGGGTTCACACATTTCTTTCTTGGTACTGCACATTGATATGAAACTCGGGCCTCCTTCTGCCTGTGCACACTCAGAAAGTGACTGGAGTTCTACTGGCCGTCCTGAACCCTCCTCACTAAACACAACCCGTTATAAACAATTCAAATATCATAGTCCTCGTTTTGTGTGTGTGTGTGTGGCTGTTGCTGAAAAGGCTGAGAAAAGCAGAAACACGTGCAGAGAGCCCCTTCCCACTGTGGGCCTCCCTCCTCAGAGGAGACAGAGAGCCTTCATCAGTCAGAGCAAGCATCAAAGAGCAAACTTCATTACAAATCAACTCGGAGTTTCACTCTGGAACCCACATGAAGCCCATTCAGCTCCACCACTCAGTGATGGACGGTCACTGTGTTACTGTCAGCAAACCATCCATCCTCCAGAAATCATGTTCCCACTCAGTTCTTGGCTCTCGTGGGGTTGCAGACATTGAGAATTTAAAACAACACTCAAACACTTTGTGGGGAGTTGTCTTTTTTATGATATATGCTGATCTAACCCTTTTTTAGGAGAATGTCTGTGGCCCAGAGGTTTACAACGAGGATCATGTAGTTGTACCTAGTGCTTGTGGGTGCATGTCATCCGTCTTCTGTCTGCTCCTTTCAGGTTTTTCAGCCCTGCTGTGGTCTGACATGATACAACACAGAAACGCAGTGTATTCACAAAGTCTTCAGAGACAGCCACTTTCTACCTCTGCCAATAAGGTCATGTTTTGTGCTTTTATTTGTTTGATGGAAAGATTACACAAGAACTAAAGGACGGATTACCCTGAAACTTGGTGGAAAGGTGCATTATGGGTCAGGGAAGAACCTATGCTGTTGGTGGAGATTCATTTCATAGGAAGGATCCAGTTTCCCCCGCCCCCACTTTCCTTAATATTGCAAGATAGCTGCAGATCCAAATGAAAATCTATTGTTTTGGAGCAGATTCAATGACGTGGGGCGGATTGATTTTTTTCACTTTCACGTCACTTGCGAGATTTCATTTTTGTAAATTTCTCAAGAAATCATGCAAAGACTTCTATGAAATAAAACCGGCATGTGTGGAAAGCTAATATTTATAGGTGAAATTTGCTGTGGATCCAGATAATGACCCAGATGTATCTGATCTCACTACATGTTAATGCAATATGGTGATAAAGACTCAACCCGGGCGGAGGCACCCTGCGATCACCCTTCTAGTTTCAAATAATGCTAAAAATCATTTAATCCATTTTCCCTCATCAATCTGCACTCAATAGTCTATATAATAATAATAATAATAATAATGCAATTAATGGAAACTTATCAAAAATGAAAAATAAATGAAATATCACTATGATATAGTGTTCAGAATTGATACGATAGTCCCTTTATGCTGAAGCACCACATGGTGCAGATTCAGAGAAGTTAATATGTAATGTTTTGAAAGGTTGTGAACTAGGTTCTGAAGATTTAGTTAGTTGCTTAACAGACCTCTATAAAATCTTTACTGCTGATAAACCAGGTAGGATCAACACAAAGTTTTATAACCTCCCTCCCTGCACCATTAACTGCTCTGCACACAACATCCAGCACACAAACAATAAGTATATTGTGGAATTGTTTGAGGAAGACTCACTAAGGACAAGAAATAATTCTGAAGCAGCTCCGGAGCTTCAACACAGGCCAAGAAAACCGTCCATTCCAAACATGTAGAGCGGCCACTGACCGAGTCTATTACAAATCATACAACTCCCCTGAGAATACCCAAATGTTTAATAAATAGGGTTGAGTAGAACATACACAACATATAACACACACTAAGCTTTGGAAATCAAAAGATCAAGAGTAAATATCAATTAGATTCTGCTGTAGATAATACATGGATAAGAGATCTGAGAAGGAATGAACTCAGTGTCAAGTTATCTCACGGTGTACGGCAGCAGCAGACTGAGGACAGTGGATGCAACGGCTCCTGTGTAATGTCAAGTTACCAGGCTGTAAATGTACTGCAGATCGTTTAACTGGAACACAACTGGAATATTTTCTACTGTTAGACTCATACTGGCCGTGGGACACACTGTCCACATCTGGTCAGTTCTCTACAGGAAGTTACGCCAAACAGGAAGCTGCCGTTTTCCTCCAAAGGCTCTGTTTATTGGTGAAATTGCCCTGAGGGAAAAACCTATTAACCATCTCCAAACAGCCAGGTCCATCTGTAACTCCTGCTCACGCATTATATAAATTCCAAACTGATAGTAAAAGTGGACCTTTCAAAATACTAGTGAGGTGCAGAGCCCTTTGATATGTTAGTCAACACGTAGTGCATCTGAAATGTTCAAAACCGTACCTGAGTTCTGCTTCTGCACAGTGTATCTGGGGAAAAGGTCTCTTTTTATCCAGTCCATATTGTTTTTATGGCGAGGAGGCACCACACCCACTGCTGCTGTAAAAGAGCTTCACAGGAGCTTTCCTTTGATCCTGTGCTTGGGAGGCTGGACCCTGGTTTTACACATACACGAGATGAATGCCATGCTTTATTGTCAGGTTTTAAAGACCAGGGCAGTGAAAGGGTAAATGTGGATTTTTGAAAGACCAATGCTCCAATTTGCAAATTAAAATCGAATGTTCAAGTGTCTCTTCGCCATCTAGAGAGTTTCATCTTGACCAATCAGCAACATGTCTCATTACAAGGCACCTGTCGAGGGTTTGGACTCACTAGGTCTGAAACAGAGAACATTACATTACATATAATTTAGCCCTTTTGTCCAAAGCGACTTACAATAAATGCATTCATCCATGAGGGTACAAACCCAGAACAGCAGGAATCAAGTAAATACAATTAGCCAAACTAAGTGCTACATGTAAGTGCCATATATAAGTGCAACAACCTTTTTTTCTTTCTTTTTAAATGTAAACACCAGAGTTGACTATGGTTATTAGACATAATCTTCTTCACCAAGGTGTAGTCAGAAGAGAAGTGTTTTTAGTCTGCGGCGGAAGATGTGTAGACTTTCTGCTGTTGTGATGTCAATGGGGAGCTCGTTCCACCATTTGGGAGCCAGGACAGCAAACAGTCGTGATATTGATTTTGAGTGGCTAGCTCGCAGTGGGGGAGCAGCAAGCCAATTGGCCGATGCAGAGGGGAACAATCACTTCTTGAAGTTGAAGTGTCGGAAGCAGGAAAAATGGGCCAGAGTAAGGATCTGAGGACCTTTGACAATTGTGATGGTTAGACAACTAGATTGGATCATCTCCAAAACAGTAGGGGTTTTAGGGGTGTTTCCAGTATGTAGTGGTCAGTATGCCAAGTGTGACCCCAGTGAAGCAGTCATAGGCACACAAGGGAAATTAATGTGTGTGAGGAGCAACGTTCAGCCCATGTGGTCCAGTCCCACAGGAAGCCGACTGAACAGACAGTATGGGACTGTGTAGCACCGGCAGACCAGTCACACTGACCAAGCTGATCCCATCTTAAACAAATCGCCTAAAATGGGCATGTGTGTGTGTCAAAGCTGGACCATGGAGCAATAGAGGACGGTGGCTTTGTCTTATGAATCACGTCATGTTTTACATCATGTGGACGGCCAGGTGTGTGTGCATTGTTTACATGGGAAAAAGACGCGCTATGGCAAGAAGAGCCAGCAGAGGCAGTGTGGTGCTCTTGGCAACGTCCTGCCAGGAAACCTCGGCTCCTGCCATTCACGTGGACACTACCATGACACGAACCACCTACCTAAACACTTCTGCAGACCAAGCACAACCCTTCATGGCAGCAATGGGTTCTTACAGTAGGATAATAACCTTGTTGAGGGCTTGACTTCAGTTTGTTGGCTTGGCCTCCAAAGTGCCCAGATCTCAATCAAGCATCTACGGGATGTACTGAGAAAAATAAAAATGATCCAAACTGAAAGAATGATCCTTTGAGGCCACACTTCACAACTTACAGGAGGTTTGTTATATTATCTACATTTGATTTGGACATGCTTAGATCCTGTTGTCTACATGGGCTGCCTGTGTGTCGCTGTTTTGTATATTCAGCTATTATATTACCTAACTTGTGCAAAGGAATTGGAAAATCTTTCCATTTGAATGGAGAAAATTAATGAACTGATTAATTTCCTTTATTTCATGTCACTGTATTGTAATTATTGTATAAGTACCAGCAGAAGGAACGTCCTTATCATTCAAACATTACACTGTCTGGTAAAGACCACAAATAATCCTAAACTATCCCAAAAGAACTGTTTTCAACAGAAGATGAACCAAACCATTTTTCTGTTGTTTTTTACGTTTGAAGAATTTATCACCATTCACTTCAATTGTATTGGATTTGGCTGCAACACTGTTTACCCCTGAAACTCCAAAAGTGTTTGGTGGACTCTTCACCCACCCCTCCATTGGCATAGCGGGGAGTAGCTAACGAGTGGATTTTCATTTTTGTTGGGTGAACTATCCCTTTAATCTCTGCTTCGTGTCATTTCACCAAGGTAGGGAAAATCAAACTTGGTTAATGTGAGGGAACGACTGTGGTCATGATTCAAAGACACAAACGTTCACTGTCAGGAGGAAATGGAAAGCAAACAGCGGTCTCTCGTGTGTCAAAGTCAATATCACTCTGTTTCCACTGTTGTTTCCGACACACAAGTCACGATTCCTACAATGGCTGACGATCGATTGAGTCTCCTGTAAACACGACGTCCCTTGGCCCAATAACGTGTGACGCAGAGACAAGGTGGCTGATGTCTCACTTCCACCAACTCATCACACCCACTCTCACCGGATGCAGTTCTACGATATGTGCGAGGAGACTTTTTTTCCTCCAAAATCCAAAACCACAAATGACAAAGCAGCATTTCACAAGTATTTTAATGTGCGCTGTAATTCCCACTCACTTGCCGCTCCGTATACTTGTGTAAAGCCCTGAAACCGTGACAAAACTTGATTATAACCTTGCCAACCAATCAAAACCACATAAGTGTACATTAGAGTACATGTAGAGTGAGAGGTTGTGAGTCGGCGGCTCTCACACGCTGTCAAGAGAGATGTAATTGAATCATTTACAGCAGATCCTGCATTACTTGTCCATAAATAACGAATGTCACAATTGATGTGCGACGGATAATAGACACTGGGCCATTTCCCTTATGGAAATAAAAAAGTTTGAATTAAATTATTGTACAAATATGAAGCAATAAGCGTTTGATGGACAAATATCACCATCCTGAGACCAAGTGAGACAAAATACGCATTGGGAGCTGGTAGGGACGCACCAGATGGTTTGTTACATGGAACCATCTGGGGAGACTTTGCTGGAAAGTGTTTGGAAAAGGGCAGGCTCTTTGAAGAGATATTTGGCAGGTGATTGGATGAACCATCTGTCTATCGCCATTTATCGCAATTGGCGAAGCCGGACAGGAAAGGAGTCAAAATGTCTTTTCCATGGAGAGACAGTGAAGAATTACTCTCCACGTTTGATGTAAGTGATGAAAGAGCCTCTTTATGAGCCACAAATGGCGCTAACAAATGGATTACTAGATGGATATGATTGGTCTGAACCACTGGACACTTGGAGCCTAAGGACGGATTCTCACATGTGAGAATGCACTTCAGATATACAGTATATATATATATATATACACACAGCCAGCTTCAGCCGGATCACATCTACAGTTAATGACAAATCAGTCAGTCACAGGCTGATACCTTCAGATAACAGAGGAGGGTGTGGCCACACTTCTTGTTTGTGATTGGACAGAAAACAAATCCCTGGCAAACACTCCACTGTCATTTCCTCTTTCTGTTCCTTGCTCAAGTTTAGTTTTTTGATGTCGTGTTTTTACAATCGGGAGAATTTGTAAGATAATGTGATATATTTGCAAACCATCGCAATTATCTAACCACAACACAAACAGCTATTAACTGGCATACACACAAACGTATGATTGCTTTCCCACTCTCCTCTGAGCGCCTGGTTTTCTTGTTTGTATTTTTTCAGTTACAAGCCAACACTGGGGCTGACTCATAGCTGTTTGGCAGTGGCTCAGGAGAAGCAGGAATTTGATCCACATTACATTCACAGCAACTGCAACTGGAATTCGTCTTATTATTCAGATCACAGCACTGCTGTGTTCACACGGTGTTTAAGAATAACCATGAAACGTGTACATCATAACATAACCTTGGCAAAGTCCTGTGAATACTCCTCTATGTGCGAGTTTCCACTGAAGGCGTGTTGCATTTTAAATTCCAGCCCCGAAAAGCAGCACCACGCAGAAGACCTGACAGGAAACGATGCATGAATATCAAACACCGCATACAGGAGACTCTTATTTCACCTTCTGTGAACACGTAGAGTTTGGTGTACGTTGGTCAATAAAAATGGTCAAATACTGTCCCACAGTTTCACCTTCAAGTCAAATAAAGACTGAATTACAGACTGGAGCGCAGTGCTCTCAGGGGAAGGTTCCAGGTTCACCACGCATTCACTTTCGATACTTAAGTTATTTAGCTTGTGGCGCGCCGAGGTGCCACAGACTAACACCCACATTTTCTAACACATCTTAAAATGTGTTTAATAACACTGTATGCACCATGGAACTGCACTGTGTAAACTAAACTAAGCGCCAACATTCAAATTCGACTCGAAACGGTGTCACTTACATCGTGTTTTTAGCCTAAATGTCCACTGTGTGCTGAATGAAGCAGATGAACTTTAACGAACTTTGAAATGTGCGTTCCTGTAAAACCAATGGCCCACTAATGGGTTAATGCAGCCCTGGTAGCAGCAAACTAAACCAGTTCAGTCAACATGTTTGAATACCTCCTGTTTGGTGGTATTCAGATGAAAAGCCACAAGGATCCAATGATCCTAAAAACGAAAACGCAGGGGCATTGGATTCTGAAGCTGGAAATAAGAATCTTCTATTGGAATCTTCTACTTCACCGACAGGCTCAGGGTCATTCTAGGTCTTGTGGGAGGTTGGCTGTCTGACAGACACACACACACACACACACACACACACACACACACACACACACACACACACACACACACACACACACACACACACACACACACACACACACACACACACACACACACACACACACACACACACACACACACAGATCGGATTCTTTTGTTGAGTCTCAGTGCACATCTGCACAGTCTTTCTAGTCCAACTGGTTGATGTTTGAGTTTACTAAAACTTTCCTTTTGATCCAGTTTAATTACAGCCAGGAGCAGAGTCCACACATATAATTAAACTAGCATGAGTTCCCATTTCATTTTCAATCTACAGTGAATCTGTTTGTAATCCCTCCTCTTCTCTCTGTACACCAACTCTCTCGGCTCTGTCATTCACTCACATGGCTTTTCCCCAATCTGAAACACAGGTAGCAGCACAAATCTCTGCCTGTCTGACTGACATCTCTCAGTGGGTGTCAATCAGACACCTGAAAATTAACCGTGACAAGACTGAACTACTTTTCCTTCCAGGGAAAGGCTCTCCCACCCACGACCTGACTATTCCCTTTGACAGCTCCGTGGTAGCCCCCACCCAGACTGCTAGGAACCTGGGTTTGACACTCGACAGTCAACTCTCCCTGACTGCCAACATTGCTGCAACAACCCGTTCCTGTAGATTCATGCTGCACCACATCAGGAGAATACGTCCCCTTCTCACTCAGAAGGCGGCGCAGGTTCTGGTCCAGGCTCTGGTCATCTCACGCCTAGACTATTGTAACTCCCTCCTGGCAGGTCTACCTGCTGGTGCCATCCGACCTCTGCAGCTCATCCAGAATGCAGCAGCTCGACTGGTCTTTAACCTAAATTCACTCACACTAGTCCGCTCCTCCGCTCCCTTCACTGGTTACCAGTGGCTGCCCGTATCCGCCTCAAGACATTAGTACTTGCGTACCGTGCTGCAAACCGATCGGGTCCAGTCTACATCCAGGACATGGTCAAACGTTACACCCCAGCCCGTTCACTCCGCTCTGCATCTGCCAATCGGCTTGTTGCTCCCTCACTGCGAGCTAACCACTCAACAAAATCACGACTGTTTGCTGTCCTGGCTCCTAAATGGTGGAATGAGCTCCCCATTGACATCCGGACAGCAGAAAGTCTGCACATCTTCCACCGCAAACTAAAAACACCCCTCTTCAGACAATACCTTGAATAAAAGTTTAAACTAACAATTTAGTAGCACTTACATGGCACTTACTTATAGCACTTTGTAGTTTGGTTTTCTTGAAGAAATTGTACTTTCTTGATTATTGTTGTTCTGGGTTTGTACCCTTATGGTTGAATTCACTTATTGTAAGTCGCTTTGGATAAAAGCGTCTGCTAAATGAAATGTAATGTAATGTAATGTAATCCGAGTTACTGCCCCTCAGAACATTTTGTATCAAAGACCCAGAAATGACGGATCATTTCTAGGATATAAAGTATCGGTGTTAGCCAAACGGCATATCCTGGATCAGATAGTTGACAATTACACAACCTATATTCTGTGTAAATACCACTCATTCTCTATAACTCTCACCCTTGGGTGCTGCATAACGACCTCAACCACCCACAGAGGCAGTTTGTCCCATAGTGCAGCACTCGCTGCATTTAGTTCTCCTCTTTGATTTTGACGCCACGCCACGCTCCACATCCTGTACGCCCCTGCACAAGCGATCTGAGGTCCCATCTGAGAAGTGAAACAGCGGGCGAAACATTTTCTCTTCCCCCGCTGCATGACAGTGAGTAACTGCACAGTTTGTGTGCAACACTAAAGTTATCTCACAGTGTACGGCAGCAGCACACTGAGGACGGTGGATGCGATGGCTCCTGTGGGATGTCAAACTTTTATGCGTAGAGATTAACCGAGTAAGAGAAGCTCATTCATTTTGGTTTTCCAATCCACCGCCCAGCTCTCATTCAACCTGGTATCAAGCTGCAGCTGTTGTTAAAAGGCTCAGCAAACAGCAGACACGCGGTCAGAGAGCAGCTGGAGTGGAGACCAAAAACAGAGCTGAAAGAGAGTCTGCATCCGCTGATATGTTTACATCTGTTCAATATACCAGCCGCAATATCAGCTCAGGGGGTTTTATTTTACGATATTCTACATAGAATTATTCAACTGATGCAACAAAGGATTGAAATGGTGATTATTTCAAATTTAATCTGATCTTTTTTTCCTAGATTGATCACTTGGTTTATAAGTGCCACACCACAGTGAAAAAGTCAGTGTCAGAGTAAATCCCAATTAAGCGCATCATCTTTCTAATGATGGGACGTTCTTAATGTCTCAATGTGTTCCGTGGCTCAGGAGAAGCTTTAATGAGTCTGAAGAAATAACCCTGATGACATCACAGTGGGGTCATCAAGGTTATTTCATAGCAGGCAGGGACATAACTGAGCTGCATTGTGGGAAATGTCTCCTTCGGGTCTGCAATCTCAGGGTTAATGTCCAGCTTGATATAATTATACTAGCCTAACTCCTTCTGCAGGTGTAATCACTCCAAAGTATAATTGAAACCCGTTAAGTGCAATGTGTAATATATATAAGAAGAATCATCTGGTGATTTGCATGTGTTATAATGTTGCTGTTGAACTTTGTTAGTAAAGTCATGAGAGCGCAACAGGCTGCATCTGCAGTGATGGCAGCTGTTCCATAGTCCGGCATCAGGATAAGAGATCGTGGACTTTCATCGTGGTTTCAGTTCCGTTTTCAGAATTGTTACACCGCTGAATACATCTCACAGTATTTCTGTGTGTGCAGCAACAACCTGGACCCTTTTAAAAAGGTGTGTTTTTGTTTATTTTGCAGTCACACTGTGCGTTTTTTCCAGAATAAAGCTGCGTTTAATCAAATTAAACAAAACAAGGTGGCCAAGGGGGAAAAATGGAAACTTTGAAGAAAAAAAGTTTCATTTCTATCAAGAATGCAGCAGCCGAGCTTCTTAATTTAGATTCTTCGGCAGACAGGGATTCAAAGCCAGCCTATGTGGTATGCATGTTAAATGTACAACTGTCAATGTGGATAAAAGCATCTAAAAATAACAGTGAAAAAGCCTGAGGAGAGGGTCCATGTGCCAGCTCCCTGCTGGCAGCAGGTCAACTCGCTGTCACAGGTGCAACTGTCGTGTCCGTCTGAAGCAGAAACAACATGATGCAAGAAAGCGGAGCAGCGAAGGAACAGAAACCTCTGCAGCACAACGGCCTCACTGAGTGAACCTACTGATTAAATAACCAGAGCTCTTTTACCTTTGGGGCCAACGCTTAACTGCAAAACGACTTGTTGTTCGCTCGGATTCCCGTCCAGTGGCAGTTCAGAACCAATGATTTGATACTTGTTCTCTTAACAACCACAGCTTTAATTATATAGAATAAAAGGTTCCTCCATGCAACAACAAGAGGTCAAATCGTCAATAAGAAATGACCACGCGTTCAATGGCAGCTTTCTCCGTTTTTTGTCGTGCAGCAGACACATTTAGGTCAGCACAAGAGAAGTATTCAGGTTTAATATCCAGCTCCAAGAGACAAAAATAAGAAGTGCGTGTCGACCTCCAGACTCTAGAAAAACAGCATCTGACGCTCTGAAGAAAAGAACCAGTATTACAACATTCAGGGAAAAACACTCAAATAGCTGCCATGATGCAACTTCCTGCTGATCTCTGCACAAGCTGCGCCGTGTCCCGAATCCACACTGCACATTTTCACACCAGAAAACATTAGAGGATTCTTCTGGTTTATTCCAACCTGGTTTTTGTAGGTTGGTCCATCTTTTCTGTTTGGTTATGAGAACATTGTGCAAGACTCAACTTCACTGGTCAAGTATGTTCACAAGTGCACATCATTTAACAGCAGTTGTCACATGACTCAATACATTGTACATACACACAGGGAAGAGAATCGTTTACAGCACCAAAAAGAAAAAGACAAACGGATTTAAGCATAATTAAACAAGGGATGAACAACAAATAATAAATTGATATTTGCCCAGCTCGCATTAGCGATTATCAAATCCATGTTGGTTTTGTAGCTTTGTCATATGAGCAGTGACAGTTTTCCTAACAACAGATGTAAAAGTGAGACTGAAGTTAATGCAACTTTATCAAAGTCACGTCACAACACCTGTCAGAATCATATTTCAGACGTTTTAAATTCTGATTATGGGATGTTAGACTCTTTTTAACCCTTTGAAACCCCTGATGGTGTGTCCATCAACACCACATGTTTAATTAAGAAATTTCCGTCTGCATGCTAGCATTTGAAAGAATCTTGTCATTTGATGAGAGCACAGAATATAAATCAATACTAGTATATTAGTGGGACAAGTGATGCACTCTAGGTTACTGCTTGTTTGCAATGAGTGCAGGGAAGTAGGAAGTTAAATACTTCCTATAAAAATATGAACCCTCAAAACCCATCGTTTCTTTAACTTCTAGCTGTCAGATAAGGCTCATGGGTTGCTGTTCCTTCAGCTAGTAATTATACTGCAATAGACAGGCATGTACATTAAATGCACAACAGATTTCAGGCAGATCATCTGGAGGAATTTTGCCCTCCATGCTCCCCCCCTCTATAGAAACCTGATGATTCTGTCACCATAACCGTTGACAGCAGATGTCATCAAATACACTACAGGTGGAAATTGAAAACTCTCAGTTCTTCTTCTTCCATCCACCTCACTGTACCGCCTGCCCGCTTGACCACCGCGGGATCTCGAGCCTTCAGCCGCTCTGCCTCCCCGCCCCCTGGAGCTCCCTCCCACCAGACATTCTTCACATTGACTCTCTCTCCATTTTCAAATCCTGTCTCAAAACCCATCTATTTAAACTGGCATATTCAGGCTGCTTGTTTTCCATTTGGCCAACATACATAATGTTTTATTCACTGTTCATTTTAGTTCTGTTTTTGTCTCTATATTTAGATCATGTCACACACACACACACACACACACACACACACACACACACACACACACACACACACACACAACAACACAGCACACATGACATGTTGGCTACACACAAGAGCACATGTTATACACATTAGAGAGGAGAGAGAGAGAGAGAGAGAGAGAGAGAGAGGAGAGAGAGAGAGAGAGAGAGAGAGAGAGAGAGAGAGAGAGAGAGAGAGAGAGAGAGAGAGAGAGAGAGAGAGAGAGAGAGAGAGGCGGTGGACTAGTGGCAGGAAGTAACGGACATCAGACTGGAAGGTCGCTGGTTCGAGGCCACGGACTGACAAAAACATACCTGGATATGGACAACACCTGGATCTGTTCAAGTCCAAAAGGGCTCTCCCTACCCCACTGTCTAAGTGCCCCTGAGCAAGGCACCTTACTCCCCCAACATCTGCTCCCCGGGAGCCGTCCATGGCTGCCTACTGCTCTGTGTGTTCATGTTGTGTGTTGTGCCCTACTGTGTTCACACGGATGGGTCAAAAGCAGAGGACAAATTTCCCCCATTTGCATGTAGTGTGTGCATGTGCATGTGTGTGAAGCACTAACATGATGTGACCATGACCTGGTGCACGGTGGTCATCTGACAGTGAGACACAGGCAGAGGCAGAGCAACAGTGCAGCCAGATCACACATCTGTGACACAATCACCTTCACAGTGAGACATTAGGAGAGAGACCCAGGCTCTGCGCATCCCTGCACACAGATGCGGGCGGATGTCCCTGTGTGACAGTTACTGCTCCCCAGTGCCTCGCTGCCCCACTTTTTTACAAGACAAGTAAACACAACACCAGCACAAGGGGTGGGCGAGCGGGGCCCACACATGTGCAACAAAAGCAGCATTGTGCAACCCACTTCCAGGTCCTGTTAGACATTGTGCAGGTGGAGCTTTGTTTGCAAAAGGTTGACTAGACAGCAGAGTTTCCTTTAACCCCCCCCCCCTGACAGCTCCATCAGTGCTGCGCCTCTCTGTCCAACAGCAGAAGGCAGAACTTCACTTCACACACACGGTGATTCTGACAGAGGCAGATGTTCGGGGGAAGTAAACGCGCTCTGCTTGCCAGCCGGTCGCAAGAGAAGAAGAGTGAGGAGGACAACAAAAAGTGAGAGAGAGTCACGCCTCAACTTCTGCTGCAGCGCAGGAACCCAGCGGGACCCCATGGATCTGCACAGTTACACAATGATACTCCTTCTACAACAGCGATCAATGAGCTGCCCCCCCCCCCCGATCACTTGGTTCACAGGGCGTTTCTTTCATAATCCATCTAAACTGCTTCATTCTCAGGAGCCATTATTTAATCACGTGCAGCAGCATTCATGCTCCCTACCAACAACATGGGAGGAAGCAGCAAACACTGCACAGCAACTTTTATTTATTTATTAAATTAAAAGTTGCTTTTGAGTTTTTTTGGGACGATCGAATCTGAAGTGTGTTTGTATTTTTTTTTCCTAGAATACTGTTACTGTCACGTTGTCTGACCGACGTGCGTTTGCCGAACAGCGAAAAACAAACAATTGTGACAAATCCCCCGACGCGCTCAGGCGAACTTTTCCCTGCGTAAAGGATGTCAGCGGCGGATCCGAACCCACACACTGTGTGTTGTCAGTAAGAAGTCTCACTCCCAGCACCAAACACAAACACCGCTCCGCATCCGTCCACTCACCCAAACTGTTTGTAGAGGAACTCATAATCCAAGACGTGAATAGTAGGACGTTTCTTAGACGTCAAGTCTGCACTGAGGTGTTGTCCATGCTCGGAGAGGAGTGTCAGCAGTCACGCACCACAGACGTGAGTCAAACTGCCCGGTGTGATAGAACACACACCGGAAATGTGGGTCGCTTCCCTAAAAAATAAAGCACGTGGTGTGTGTGTGTGTGTGTGTGTGTGTGTGTGTGTGTGTGTGTGTGTGTGTGTGTGTGTGTGTGTGTGTGTGTGTGTTTAAGTTTATTTCATTCATCGACCTAACGAAACAATTTGAATGCAAACACAAAATCTTGAATGCAAATACAAAAAGAAAGAAGAATAACCTTATGTAATCTTCCCCTCTTTCACAAGACATTATTAAACAAAGCAAAATGTAAATAGCTGCAGGTCGACGCATCCCTCTATTAGTTCCGAGATTACAATTCATTGTACACCATTCAATGGAGCACACAAAATGATTTAACGGAACAAAACTTAATCAACACGTTTATTTATTGAACTAATACAAATATTTATGAAAACAATCGCAAACCGCACATGAATCAAGATGAAATGTTAAATAGTTCAAATTAATGCGGGAATAAATGCATTTAAACAAGGATATAGAAAAAACAGTCACGCAAGTTGTGTTTGCCGGCACGTGTTCCGGAAACCATTACATCTAACTTGACCCTTTTCGCGGTAAAGTCACTGTGCAGAGATTCATTGTGATTGTCAAACGCTGCATGTGTTCACTGTCTCCAACATGTGTTTTCTCTCAGGCCCCGGGACTCAGACAGATGTTAGAATGTGTACAAGTACAACAACTTTTACAACAACAACAACAACAAAGTTATGAGGCTTGAACTCAGCGGCTGTCAGCGTCACGACCAGCAGGCTGTCCCTGTTCACTAGGCGTTTGTCGCCACCGCGCGGCGAGCTTGCGTCCTGCACCGCCCACCTTCTGTGTGGCTCCTCCGTCAGTTTCATTTCCTGAGTTATAGGTTCAACTCTGTGAGATTAAGGTGAAAGGGATCTACTGGCTGAAACTGAATCTAAAACATTCCTAGTGATGTTTCCACAAGTGTGTAATCATCTAAATTGTACAAATTGTTGTTTTCTTTACCACAGAATGGGCCCTTTATGTTTTATTACAGTTTTATTATAGTTGAGTTTTTATTACAAATGAAGGGTACCTCAGGTTCTCTTTCATGTTTGGAAGGAGAGGGTGAGGTGAGGGGTATTCAGCTGCAACATGCAACTTCATCACTAGATGGCAGTACATTCTACACACTGAACCCACTACACACGTCCCAGTCTTCCTGATTAGCCACTCCACGCCTGTCCATTTCCACATCTGTCTTTAAAAGCAGATTTGCCCATTATCCTCATGGCTTTTATTTTTTTGCAAATACTTTTTCACTTCTGCTTCCGGTCTAGGCATAACTGTACTTTCTGTTCTAAATGAGAAATGCAAAACAGGAATTTATAGAAATAAAAATGGGGAATTGCTGTTAAAGTTTGAAATGAAAACTAATTGTCACTTGACTTCCGTTTTTCATTTCACACCCCCCAAAAACAAACTGCCTGAGCTGCATCTTCATTCTTTAGTCCCAAAAGAGAAATGATAAAAGAATTGGCAAAATCCAAATCCGTTTTTTGATTCTGACACCAAAAACTTTTTGGGGTTTTTGAAACAAATAACAGAATTACGGTTTTATAGTTACAAATGGATTACGGACTATCCAATGGTACACAGACCAGAAAGTGTTTGTGCGCTGTATGTAGAAACAACATGGGCGTGTGTTGTAAACATACATTTAATCCATTATTGTATAAAAAGCACGGTGATAGCTGTTTCCAGTAGAGTATGGTTTCGCCGGACATGCTACCAGGGGCCCTGGAAATAAATGATACGTAATATAACTGACCTTTTAAACAATTACAGGTCACATTATGCGGATACAACAGCTCAATAACATATTACGACAGTAATAGCGGAACCACATTTGCGCAAATGTTTCTGTTGTTTGGGGGGAAGAGAATGTGCGCAGAACCAGGAAGTCCTAACGGATTTCCAACATGGCGGCGTCCACTGAGAGATCTTTCTGAAGGAGACCAATTCTTTTCTTCATTCATCAATTCTCCTGGTTGATACTCAGTAAAGGATCAATACATATATACATATGTAAGTACATGAATCATGTGTTACAGAATATTGGTTCGTTATAATACGGTGCCTGACTCTACACAGCCACTCTGACATGTAACATGTGGAACTTCATTCAAAAAAATGACCTGTTTTATGTTTCCTCCTCTCCTGACAGCTATGTCTGGGTGACAGACGTTAACTGAGACACGTTTATGAACCAATTAGAGCTAGTCTTCTGTTCTGTTTGTATATTTTCATTGATAAACATCAGAGACAACTGGTCTTCACTGTGCCGGGTGGTGTCAGTATATTTACAGTCTCTGAACACTGCACACGTCTTGTTCGTTGTCCCTGCTCCCTGAAGGTCAGTGTGATGGTTCGGCCATGAAGCGTGTCCGCTGCCTGCTGCAGCTGCAGTGCCTCCGACTGGTGGGCCAGTCCGCCAGGTCTGCCTCCCAGTGTGGTGCTCTGCTGCAGTCAGCCTCGTCCAGTCAGCCCAGCGTGCTCCACCAGCGCCAGGTCAGCGTCACCCTCTGCACCCAGACTATGCTGCCCACTTAATGAATCTGGCATTATAAGCAGTTACAGCTCACTACACAAGGATGACTCAGGAGCCTGGTCTACATTAAATCTATTTAACTGAATTCAAACCTTTTATTTAATGACAAGGAATTCCCATTCGCAGACCAACAAGGAATGTGTCCTACTGCCAAGTACTGCAGGGTGTGGCTATCCAAAGCCAATGTCTCTAACTCCTCCTCTGTGTTAAAGAAAACACATTGGTGAGCCACAGTGTTACTCCAGGTGGCATGGTCCTTCACCGTGAACACACACACACACTGCAGTTAATCTCGACTCAATCTCACACACCACCCGGTTTCCTCAAGTACTCGCTAGAGCAATAAATGTGGATGAATCATTCCATCGCTGCAAATAGTAGGAACCAATTGGCTTGGAGTTGCGAGACCCAGACAGAATAGGGGAGTCAGAGACACAGTCACATTGTGTTGAGACACAGTCACATTGTTAGTCCCAGTCTTCACATGGGATTGTTGAGAATAGGAAAATAACAGAATATGATTTAACTTCTTAAGGGCTGTTTTTTTTTTTCCTCTCCCAGAACTAGTTTTCTTGGCCATGTCAAATGTGAACCAGTTTATAGTGATAATGAATGACCACACTGGAAGGGGGGGTGGAATTCCAGGTCTTCATAGAGAGGAACTGTCATTGATGATGGTGCATATTTTCATTCAGTCTCCAGGAGGACATTCATAGTGTTACATTCTGTTGGTGACTGATTGGAATTTATTATCTGTCTGAGCAGTATGTCAGATGGTGGGAAAAGTGTCCCCAGCCACGCCTTCCTGAGACACATAGAGACCCTGTTTTCATTCTATCTGAAGGGGACTGGATTTATGTTCACACTGTCAGATGTCCCTTTCAGAACCAAACTTCAAAAAATAGTTAATTTCAGATTCCAATTCCTAATAATTGTATAATATCTTCAATAGCTAAAATTAGTTTTTTAAATTCTCTAACCCTGTAGCCTTTGAGAGAGGATCTTGGTGTTTTCTGTGATAGAGCCAAACATTATTGGGACAAGCAATATTAGATTTCCGAGGCCAAACTCAAAATCAGCATTTAAGGGTTTAAAAGAAATCTGATAGTTTATCAATTGCTGTTCATTGTTAACATTTTCAATGAATGTTCCTTATTTGTGTTTTATTAAGTAGGTGTATGTTTTTGTTTGACAAACTACTGCACGTAATGATTAACCTCTACTTTCGCATTTGGACATTTTGCTCGGTGACATTTCCACTGATATATTTCTGTCCTTTTCATATCATCTCAGATTTTGTTCCATGTCCATCCCAGTTCACTGCAGGTGTTTGTTGCACTGCACAGTTGTTTGGGATGTTCCTGTTTCATCTTTGTAAATAGATAAAAACTTCTCTCGTAGGTGTTGAGACACTTCCACGCCAGCCCAGCCTGTGCCAAGAGTCAGCCGGAACCTGTGTACAATGAGAAGAGGGACAAGTCTCTGATCACCCACGATGACCTGTTCGAGCGGGTGGCGAAAGATGCCCGAATCAAAGCCACATTTAACAAGGTGCTGGACACCTTCATCAAGAGGGACATAAGACGGCGGGGCCATGTGGAGTTTATCTACGCCGCCCTGAAGAAGATGCCGGAGTTCGGCGTGGAGCGAGACCTCGCCGTCTACAACAAGCTTCTGGATGTTTTCCCCAAAGAGGTGTTTGTGCCCAGAAACTATATCCAGCGAATGTTCAACCACTATCCCCGACAGCAGGAGTGTGGAGTGCAGCTACTGGAGCAGATGGAGAACTATGGTGGGTGTCTGTTACAAGCTTCAGTCTCCTGAGCCTATTCCTGGAAGGCTTTGGAAATTTAGACAGTTACTTTAAACGGTATATTGTATATACATTTTACATGGATACAGCAGTTTCTCGTGTATAACTTTGTTTTAAATTGTCACATTTCAGGTATTATGCCCAACATGGAGACCAAAGTCCTGCTGGTTCAGATTTTTGGAGAGAAGAGCCACCCTATTAGAAAGTATCAGCGCATCATGTACTGGTTCCCCAAGTTCAAGCACATAAACCCCTTTCCCGTCCCCCAGCAGCTGCCGGAGGACCCGGTGGACCTGGCTCGCTTCAGTCTGACTCGCATCGCTAACGACCTGGACGCAAAATTAATCGTCTACCAGGTACAACTGTGCTGACTTTGATGTCTGTGTGTTAAATTAAAAACTGGGTTCAGGATGTGGTTAACCTAGCTTAGCATAAAGACTTGAAAGAAACAGTAAGTGGACCCTTCTTTGTCTGTGTCTAAATTTGTATACATGTATACATTGATTATCTAAGTTACAACAAAGACACACAGTCAATCTGAACTCTGAGGAGGACAAGGGTCTTCAGAGACTGACAAAATCCGTATGTCTACTCTTTATGAAAGATATACATTCTCATCAGGGGAATGATTAACCCTTGTCAGCTTGTCACCTGTTCACTGTGGGTGATGAAGAAAAGCTCAGCAAAAACACTGTATGCAATTAGCATTTTACACGCTAATAACAATGTCTTTTCCTTTAGTTCAATTTTTTTTAATGGTTTTTTGACTTTCATTTAGTATCTGACTTGTTTACAAACCTCATTGCATTGCACAGCTGTAACTGTGTTTCTTTTAGTCTGGAAAATGTGTTTGTTCTTCCTGTATTTTTCTAACATAATAGTTTGCTCCTGGTTGTGCTCTCTACGACCCAGCTACTGACCAATTAGATCACTGGAAAACCAGAGTCATCTACAGGATCCTGAAGGGGACAAATAAGTTTACAATTGAGTGAGAAATAATAAAGAGTAGCGGATCATTTTATAGATGAGTGGAATGTTTCTCTGCTCCAGACTCTCTGTGTCCACTCCGGTTTTAAAAACAACTTTTATCAATGAAGGGCGAATTTATCATGATTATGAATGAAGATTTCAGATTGACCTCATCAGATGACTTCTCTTCTCTCTGCTTTGGGAGCAGAAACAGTTTCATACTTCAGCTTCTGTTCATGATATTTTGTTCATCACCAGACAAAAGCCACTGCTTATTATTTTTTTATTTCATTGTCATCAATCAAATCGTCTTTGCAAAAAAATAATCCTGTCTGTTCCTCTGCTCTTCCCACCAGCTGCCCTGTACAGATGTTACAGTGAGCGGAGAAGAGATAACACTTCCACATATCGTAGGTATGGAAACAATCGATCATTGGTCTTCATAAGATTCCCAATCTTCCTTAAATTGGATATAATATCTCGACATATATATTTTATAATATATGTATTCTTTGACATATAATAGCAGTGGATGATTTAAGGCCAACTGGAAACCAGAGAACAACATTAACAAACCAGGGAACTGCTTTTTCTTCATCTTAGCCATGAAAAGTAATGAATTCATGTTCAAATGAAAACAGTGGTGGGTTCAAATCCACATATACTGGACCTGGACTGTACCTCACTGCCTTTCCCTCACCTTCCTGCTCTGTCACCAGGGACCCAGAGCCCCGGTCAAATGGAGCTGCTGGCCAAGCATAACCCGAGCAGGCCTGTGTTTGTGGAGGGCCCCTTCCCTCTGTGGCTGAGAAAGACCTGTGTGCACTACTACATCCTCAGAGCTGACCCCATACCGCCTGATGAAAAGGTGGGGAAACCCTGCTGTCCCCCATGTTTAAGTAAATAACAGTAGAAATATTATTGCACCTACTGTTGAAGGAAGTCAGTGTTAAATAGCAACACATTTTTTATATATTTAATCAATTATTTTATCATCTTTGAGGGAATAGAACAATATATTTTCTCATGATTTAAATAATCACAAATTTGATACATTTTTTGTGGAGGGGATTAGAGGAAATCCATTATTTCATAAAAGCTGAATCCATGCGACTGTGTAAAAGGCCAGGAAACATCAGAGAGAACCAAACTTCAGCTCATCAACTAAATAAGAAAAAAAGAGTATATTCTTTGTAATTGCATATAATGACACATTTTTTGTGGGAAAACACTGAAAATGTAAAATCCTACTAGTATTACAGAGTCTTACACATGTTTAAAGTCAAGAAACGCCATTAAACAAAATGTGTAGGTAATAAAAATGGTTCACTATGATCAATAAAGTCCTTTTTTTAAAGCTCAGTCTAAACAGTAAAGACTGTGGCATGTTGTTTGACCAGCTTAATGAATAAATGTTAATTAGCTGTAGCTCACTAAATTCGACAGTTACATTTGTCTCAATAGCTGCAGACTTTGATGGATATGATAACAGCCAGGGGACGGTCACCTGGTGTGCCCTTTCCTCTTAAAAAAGATGCCCTGATTGTTTTCTTCCTTTCCCATTTATAACTATGTGACTACTGTTGAGTAGTTACACTGAAGTCTGCACTGGTTATTCTTCAGTCACTGAGTTGTATCTGTGTTTCTCTCCTCAGGTCGAGGAGCCCTATGATCCAGAGCGATGTCTGGACTACCCTCTGCAGTTAGACCTGGATTTGGACCGTGACTTCGGAGACGAAGAGAGCTTCGATGTAGAAGACTGTACGATATTTACAGCCGTCCTTGTGGTACTCTTTTTTTAAAGTAACCATTGTTTTCTCTGTGTAACTCAGCCCTTGTATGTGTGTTGTGTCTCCAGTGGATGAGGGCCCAGTCTTCGCCATGTGCATGACCAGTCAGGGAGACCAGGCCACCCTGAACCAGTGGATCTCCGGCCTCCAGCAGAACAACCCCATACTGGGTCAGGTCCCCACTCTGTTTCGTGTTGACGCTGGGCCCCGGGAGCTGCAGGGGGCAGCCGCCCCAGAGTCAGGTCCCTCCCACGGGCCTGAAGCAGAGACCCTGAAAGAAGAGTCACCGCATGAAGAAGAACCGGAAGTTATAGTGGAAGAGGAGCCAAGGAGGAGCAAGGGGATGAAACAGTGAACAGCAGTCGAACTGGCAAAATAAATCATGACATACTGTCAATGGCTGATTAAGGGATATTAGTCCGGGCTGGTTAAGAACTGAACTCGTTGGAGGCCCTGGTTGGTTTAACCAGGCAAAGCTGCAGAACCTGAGGAGGACTCCTGATCTGTTGCTGAGATTCAGGAATGCAATAAATTAAATTAAAACAAAACTGTTCTTCTCCATTGTTCCCGACGTAGGGCTCATTGTTGGGGTCACAAGGGTTTATCTTAGGTGAGGTTGTTTTTGTTGTTGTCATTGATCCTCATTCAAGTAATGTGGCAAAATATGGTTCCTCACAGGCTTAAGTGGAAAAATCTAACATGCAACGTAAAACACAAGATACGGCATAACAGAACCGTTAACGTAGGTTGGTCAGCAATGTAGATATGAACATACAGTTACTGTGAGTAATTATGAAATATAAATTCAATGTATAACACATGTATAACCACTAACTGTAAAAACAGAATATATAGATAATATGAATAGTACATGTTATTGATAAAAACACATACTATATTTTATTATTTCCCAAATACCAGGAAATAAAAGCTGAAATTCTGAGATTTTGTCTTGTATCCATCTTTTGATCTTTAGTGTGCACTGTTAGATCTCACTGTTCCACTAGATCTGGAAGGGGACTATGTGTCATGATTGTTGCATCATAGTAGAAGGAATAAGAAATTACCTGGGAATGAAAAAATAATGAACACTAGCGGTGCACTGCTGCAGCCACAAGTCTCTCTGCAGTCCAGCAGGAGTAACATCCACAGGCCAACAAGCACAGAGGCCACTTTCTGATTGTGGTACATGACGGAATCCGGTGAGACCTGAAGTACGCTGACACTGACCGACTCTGCAACATCAGAAATAATACATCAACACCGTAGCTTTAGGTCGATAGAGCTCCCCAGAGATGGCTGACTTCAGCTGCTTCCATCTCTACAAGTTATTTTGCCCAATAATAAAGAACAGTGAAATGTGAGTGTAACCATTAGCAACAAAGTATACTCTCTTATCGTAGACACACCACCTGAAGGGTTTGAACATTCTGTGGATTCCACAGGACTTTACCACCTTCTGCCATATTTTGAACGTGACATTTATTGATTAATTGTTCTAATCTCTTCTAATTGGACTTTCACTCCCCTATCTGCAATTGCTTGTGAAGGAAACTTAAAAATAAATCTGCATTCTGATTCTTTCCATTTGGCCTTGTATTCCCAATTGTGTCAATACAGCATTGATGTTAACTGTGCAGAAAAGAAATAGCCTTTTAAACATGGAAGTGCCATTCCTCCTTTTTACTTTTTCTAATTGTAGGATATTAAATTGGATTTGCGGTTTCATCCCTTGCCAAATAAATTGAGATATCCTTCCACCAAGTTTCTTGCAAGTATCTTGCCCAAGGACAGCTAGGCACGCAGAATGGGGGCGATGGGGATCGAACTGCCGACCCTCTGGTTAGTGGACGCTGTTGTGTGATGAGCGGTGGGACCAAATGCGTTCTGTCCCATTTGACCTCCAATCAGTTTTATGTGGCCACGACGAAGGAACCTTTGACCTGATACGCGTGGAAAAAGATGTCAAAGAACCAACCCAAAGGTAGAAAAGGTTTATTACGTAAAAGGCATTGAAACATTCCCTTTGAACTGGTAAACAAGTCAGAATTACATTCTCAGAAGGTAAATTAGCTTGGTCACTTCCAGCTATTTACAGTGTTGTGGCTGTGCAGGCAGCTTCTCAAAGCAGAACTGACCTCCGCAGCCTTGTGCTCAAACAGATTTTTTTTTTTTCAGCATTTTTTCTCTACATAACAATCATACAAAGAAAACATGGGAATGATTTCCAGAGCTCATCTCCGGTACACAACTCTTCATCCATGTACTACTCATGCAGGAAAGCCTTTTGATCCTCAATACTCACAGATGAGATGCTTCTCTAACATGGAACTACCTATGGTTATGAATAATGCATCATCAATAATATAGAGAAGATTCAATAAATAATAAATTAAGTTGCACAAAGTCAAAGAAAAATTTGGCATCTTATAACCACTTTTTGTTTTTTTTGTGTGTATTTACAGTGCAGAGAACTTTACACATGGTGAGGCTGACGTGAACAGCAGGAGCGTCTTTTTAAAGAGGCGAGAAATGTACTATTTAAAAAGTTGTCTCGATACAAAACAGTCGTCAAGAACATGTGTAAAGTTTCGGGTTTGAACAACATGGTGCTACCACATACAAAAACATGTGGAACAGTTCCTGATGCCCATATAACAATTTTAGTAAATAATAAGGGGTCTCAGACCTGAATCACAAATCTGATAGCAACTATCAGTTCATACAACTACACTACAGTATAAAGTGTTTGATTCTTGTGCTGTGTGTGTGTAGACACATTTTCTGATAGCTGGCTGACACTGGGTTTAAATCTAAATTTACTGAATAATCTACTATAAATATCTATAGTTTGATAATAGCTCTGATATGACTCCGACAACAGCTATTACAACACATCCTTCTAAACCTGACACTGCACCTTTATATTTTTTCTACCATTTCATGTATCTGTTCAATGTCTGATATACACCTTGTCTCTATTTGTGAGCTGTCTCATATCCCACGGTTGTCATTGAATCGTAAGGTAGTTGCTGAACCCTCTGGTGACTCGTCAGTGGTCTGACTTTAAAGCAAGTCCATGTAACATTTGGACAAAAGAAATGAAATCATCTTCTTAAAAATAAAAAGTTGTAAAAGCAGTAAAAACACACCCCGACTTAATTCATCACCCTCAGGGTTTTACTGCTGCAGCCTTCTTTATTCTGACCAGTAGCTCATATGTGACTACGGCTGCTCAGTGTCTGCTGGATAAATAAATGATCGTAAAGTAAGCAAACCTTCGGAGGGGAAACCAAAATCTTACTTTTCACCTGTTAGTATGCCACAGTGGCTTGTATTCTCAAGGATTCTTTTTCTGATCTCAAAGAGCTTCAAGAATGGCCTGAAATCCTGGATCTTCAAATCTAACATTTTGGGCCATCAGCTCATCATGCTCGTGTTAGTGTTGTGTGGAAGGGAAGATGAACTGAGTAGCGCAGTGTGCCTAAAAATTATATACTCAAGGGTCTGGTTTAAGCAATGCATTAAGCACAGTGGGATTACAAAAATATCGGGAACTTTAGAATTTAAAAATACCTATGGAAGAACAGCCCACATCTAAAACAATGTGGGGTTTTTTCCGAGGGTTTGCTCAGACAAATTTATGCACACTGCTAGTTATATCTAATCCATCAGATTGGATTTATAGTTTGTGGCAGACGTTGAAATAACTGGGGATTTAAAATAAGTGGGGCATAATTCAAAGAAATTAAAATCAATGTAAATTTCATCTTTTTCTATTACAGAGTAGGTCCAGGATGCACTTAGTCCATCTTAGCACAGAGACTGTGTTCCCCACAATGTTGGACCTCTCTATTAAATATTTTAAATGTTGTAACAAAATCTCAGTTGTGGCAGCTTCAGTATAAAAGTGTCCATACTGAAGAAACAATATTACAATCCTGGCAGGGAAATGAGGTAAAGCTGCTGTCAGGGCAAGAGCAGCATTCTTTTCAAGGTGACTCTTTATGAAGGTAAACAAATTGATTGGAATAAAACAATAAATAAAGAAGACAACGCAAGTGTGGGGTTTCTCTCCGGGTCCACGATCTTCAGTTGACTCCTGCAGGACATGTTCTCTTCTAATCAGTTCCTGCTTTATTCTGCAAAACAAGTCAAGACAGTTTTGGCAAATGAAAAACACGGCAAAGGGTTTTGCATGGAGCAAACGTTGAGATGATGCTCTTATACAGCTTAACCAGTAGCTAATATTTCATAAAAGTAGTGGGGTAAGTGAATAGGTGGTCAAACTGGGGGCTATGAGATTAAAACTAATTACTTTTTCAAGAACTTTCTCGAACATTTGTGTAAAATAGTTGATAGTGATACTGGATCACTTCAAGCCTCTCAGATTGAGAAGGAACTATTTCTAGTTTGGCAAGTCCAAAAGATAATCTCAGAACAGAACGGTTGCAGACAGAAATTCGGTTATTGTTTCATACATTGCATGTCGGCTATTTCAGAGGTCTGGTAAGCAGTCTACACAATCATCAGACCCAAATTCACAACTTTTCAAAAATAAAAACTCTGTAATCCAGCTGGAGGGCAGCACCTGCGGACAGACACACTGACTGCCACACAGTGCTGATCGCCTGTTTATTCAAGTTTCACAAAGTTTGAACACATCACATGTCCAAATCACACCAAACTTAGCACTTCCCCGGGCAATTTAAAATAGACATGGCAGTGAAGTCGGTTAGATGAACGGATCACGAGATATGCGTTCCACAGACTGACAGACAGACGTCTGGGACTAAGGTAGATTATCCACCCAAAGCTTAAATAAAACCACTGCCTGTGTTCAGCTGGACATTGTACATATCCTTCATGAAAACACCATTTCATTTTATAGGAGGATTGTTGTGTTTTTTTTTTACAAAAGTTATATAGTCTCATGGCAATATACAAACCATGTAATTGTTATTGTGACCAGTGGTTGTTTAGATATTTTACTCAGCGTGAGCAGCATAAATGTTGGAGCTGGGCCCTTTCACTACTTGAACAACCATATGTATACAGTAGCTGAACAGTACATTAATAGCTACCTTGCACTCTCTGCATGTCTTCTCTCTGGGGTCATGATGTACCGCTGTGCTGCTGGAGCTGGCTGGTGAAGAAGCGTTCCCGCCGGGACACCTGCTCGTCCCAGGCCTCCAGGATTCGCCGTCTCTCCCCGGCTTCCAGCGTCAGGGTGTCTGGGTGGGCGTCATCGATGTGGGCCCTCACGCCCTCCAGGCTGTGGGAGTACTGCAGCTCTCCACACACCATGCACACCAGCAGCTGGTTGAGTGGGTCGTAGTCCATGAGGTAACTGTACCTCCACACGCTGTCCGAGATAGAACCTTCCTCGCCACTGTTGTTCTCATAGTCAGTGTACAGCAGCTCTGGGTCGTCTGTGGTGACAGTAAAAAGGAGAGTGAGTTTCGTGCTAGCTTTGCCTTTGTAAAGTGAATTCTTTAGGTTCAATGTGACGGCATAAATACTCCACCTTCTACTGGTGCTGTGTAATGTGGGTACTGAAATGATTCCTGGTCAGTGTCCACTGAAGTGCTGTGACAGGAGGAGAACAGTTCTATTAATCACCATCCTACCTGGAGCCTGTAGCAGATGTACCAAAGGGAAACAAAGCACATCACCCACCTCATTAGATGCTCTGACTCATCAGAGGAGCTCAACCACTGACCAGAATCCTACAGAGAAGAAGATAAACAGAATTAGAATACGTTCACACTTTACCCGAATGATTCCCAATTCTGTTTTTACTTCTTGCTGTGTTGTGTCCTCAATTCATCCTCAATTGTTTATTAAAACTTATCAATGCACACTTCCTGTGTTTAAACAAACAGCCTACATACGTTCAGTCACTCAAGTGAGGCATTGGATAAGCCAATGAGCAAAATAAAACTTCCCTCTATAATAATCACCAAAAGAGACAGAAATAGCAAGAGAAGCAATAGGCTGAGCAAACAGTTGAGCTCAGGGTGGAACATTTCTTCGTATTACATCTCTTTGTAGTTGTTGAAATTGCTGTGTGCTTCTGCTCAGGACTTAAAAATTCATACTAGGGCTGTGTCTATAGATAGTCAAAATAATCCCCCTTCCAAACCACTATTCCTCGACCCCGGCAGAAAATGTCACAAGGTCAAGGAACGATGTGAAGGAGAACCCCTGAGGAGTTAGGAGAGGAGAACCACAGTGCAGAGAAAATCGGACTCCACTTGCACTCTGCGTTTAGATACACACGGACTGTACAGCAGAGAAACAAACTGTGCTGTGCAAATACAGTCTGAGTAAAGTGTCCAGTCCAAAACAGAACGCCTGGTCAGATGTTTTTAGTTCATACAGAGAGAACATTTAACCATCAGTTACTCACAGGAAGAAACAGCTAAATAGGTTTTTATTAAAAAAACAAACAGGATTGAAATGTTAAACTAATAACATGAGGAATATTAGTGGAGAAAACCTTACATAATTGGAGAAAATTATTTTGTGCAATTCAGGGATTGAAATGACTTTGATGATGATGAGATTTATATATTATGTATTTTGTTCTGATTATGATATTTATATATTGTGAACTATAAATTCAGTATGCCTATGACTCCTGACTAGACATCTTGTCACAAGTCAAAAACGTCTGTTCTGCTTTTTTTTATATTTATGTGGGTCTGTCCAGGTGCAACTACGAGATTATGTCGCTTTAAACATTGCTGCCACAAAGGATTGTGGGACGGCATTTTCTCCTTTTCTTTCATAAAGGATGGTCCAGTGTTTCCTTGGCTAAAGGAGATAAGTTAGGAAGCATCGAAGCTCCTTTCCTTATCATTTAGAAAATTGGAACAGCTCTTATTATGGCGGCTGCTGAAAAACTTCCGGGTCATTTCACTCAGTTGGGAAACTTCCGAAGCAAAATGGACGATTCAAATGCATCCTAGGACTCCTCAGCTTGTTGAAATCTGTTTTCTGTGGCTTGGGAGGAACTTTGACACGGCTCTACAGGTGTCACCTGGGTTGTCTTGGCTTGAGTTTTGGGACACACAGCTAAGGGGCCTGTATTGCAAAGAAAGTTCAACATACCCAGCATATCTTTTCGTTATCCGCCTTTCGGCCGTCCTGGATAACCTGTACTGTGAGGCTGTCTTGGTAAACCCTGAGTTTTCTTACCCAGCTACGAGCCCAGACTTGTTCATTATAATCGGCCACTTTAGAACAATGAATAAATTTCTTAATAAGATATGAGAATAACGCTGAGGGTCTGCGGGCAGAGTCAGAAACAGCGACATCCAAAAGGGACAGTGAAACGTAAATGATGATCACATAACTAGAAAGGAACAGAAACAGTGGGTATGATTCTCTAACTTAAAAGTATAAGGCTAAAGATAAACTGTAAATAAGCAGAAGGACTTTATTAAGTTATTATTGAGTATTCCTCTTTTTAGTCTGATGATGAACAAACTATGATGAACATGTGTTACAGATAAACAAAGTTTAAAGTGATGTCAGTGTTTCGGCTGCCAAAGGAGAGAGGAGAGGGACAGATGATGAGCTCAGTCTGACTGACATGTTGATTTATACTCATGGAAATATTGAACAGTTCTTGGATTGTTTCTTAATAAAGTACATCAGAGGCTTTAGTTTTCACTTTTCTTATTCTGAACAGAATAATGCTTGATGCTTTTAAACAGCAAAAGCATCAACACTGTCAGGTTTTATGTCTGCTATCAAAGGATCTTTGGTGAATTAAAATTAACCTATAATAGTTCTGATGTATTTATATATTGTGATAATTTCTCCCTTTGTTTGTTAGAAGCTCTGTTTTAAAACCATCCCACTCATCTGGTGACATGTATTACTTCTTAGGTTACTGTTAACTCTCTTGTCCCTGTCGGGATCCTGTAGATCGGTGGCTCTGGTTTTCCAATGATCTGATTGGTCAGTTATTTGGCTGTTGACAGGTTTTGATATGGTATCCCAAACTTAACAAGCATGTTAGTGGTTTAGCATGTGTTACCATGGGGATTTACCCCAGTAAGCAGTGAACCAGCTTCGTAGGACTGAAAACTCAGAGTTAAAACTGAAGTTACCTCGATAACCACAGATCCTGCTTTGTAGTTGAGGACTCAGGTGGGGGCCTAGCGAAAAAGCACTATCTAGTGGCATTATGGGAGTTGTAGGATCTACTTTCTTTGGAACTTCACCAACTAGTGACTTGAAGTCACAACATGTCTGCCTCCACTGATTTTAATTTGTCAAATTTTATTCGACTCTCTTTGTTAAAGGCTGAATAAAGATGTATAATGATTACACTGTATGACCTCAGAGATAGTTAGAGGATATATTTGCATTGCACCATAAGATGTACCAAAAAACTATATATAGATTTTTTTCCCATTAAACTAAGTAATCAGTACACAAAGTAACCAGTCTGTGACCACTTCCACTCTGTGTGGGGACACTATCTAATGCTCACCGGTTTAAATGACCATTATAAAGTACAGATCAAATAAAGCTACAGTCTGGTTTCTGTTAAGTTGTGCTTTTATATCTATTCTGCTCTGTTTGCACTGTCTCCCTATCTCTCATTTATTTTCTTACTGTCACTTTTCAATTCAGCTTTAAGGTTTATATTCTGGAACCTAAAATAGACATTTAACCCACAAACCGACTGCATCATACCTAATTATGAGTGATCTGTGATGTACAGAGGTGTGAGCCAGAGAACAAGTCTTTTGTATATCTGTGTAGCTCCTACCTGTGTTGGTGGGTCCTGTGCAGGTAGGATGGGCCTCCAGTGGGCAGCTCTCTTCGGGGTGGCTCCCTTGTCCTGAATGGCCTTCCTGGCTCGCTGCTCCTTCTTCTTTATCCTCCAGTACTCTCGCTTCCTCCTCAGAAAGTCCTCCTGAGACTCCCCAGGGATGGGTTTTGGTGGCACCATGGTGCTTACAGGTACCAGTTTAGAGGGAGAATGCATTGAATGTGGGGGGCTATGAAGTGGAGAAGGGATTTTTATTGCACTGAGGGTGGGATCAGACATTTCAACGTGGGGTTCAATGGGTTGCAGGTTGATGCTGGACAGTGGGTTGTCTGGAGGCGTCAGAGTAGGAAGGCAGGGTGCTGAGTCTACATCCGTACTTGGAGACATTGACATTTGAAAACGTGGCGTGGCTTGCTGCGGATTCTCAGAAGCGTCGAGACAGTCTGACATGATCTGTGAAGGTCCAACGTCTTTGTTGTTCTGCTCACTTCCGGGTGAACAGGAGACACTGAGGACAGGCAATTTCACCTGGAGCGCGTGCGGTGACCGTTCAGCACGACATGTTGTAGGGCTAAGAGCAGGGATGCTGGACACTGCCGTCAGAGAGGCAATCGATGACCTGGATCGGAGAGCTGGTTTTACATGAAGATTTCCACGCTTAACATTGTTGAAGACACCAAAACCTTGAGCCTGAAAAACAACAATAAAACATTAACAAAAACATTTTAAATACCAAGAAATCTGTTAAAATTTAACTGTTAAAGTGTCAAATTCCAGAGAAAGGTTTGTGGGGTCCTTCAGGCTTTATTTGGAGAGCACACTGGTCATGCCTGTAAGCCCTGAACTCTATTCTCTCATCAGCTGATATCTGTGGCACCGTCGAAATACAGAGCAAGGGTCTGTCTTTTGAGATCATTATTCAGTGATGGACAGAGGACGATAAAACTACATTACGTTTTGAAGAATATAGTAATCCTTGGTACACAGATTGCATGGAACCGCTATGGGGACATGAGAAAAGTATTTTTCCCATAAGATTCTGGTGAGTATCAGATACCTTTAGTGTAAAGCAAATACACCAGAAACTAAACTTAATGTTTTTTCTCATAAAAAATTGATGTCTCTCCTCCAGCTTGCTTCTGTTCCACCCATTTCAACTGCTTTCCTGAAGTCCTGATGTTTCCAGAGCATTATCTCACCTCAATGTGTAGCGAACACTGTACTGGATACTAAACTTTGAAACAACTGTTATTTTAATAAAAGGTAGGTTAGCATGTTGTTAGCATTGAGCATTAATATATCCCATGACTCTCAGCCTGTGGTCCATTGCTATAGCTTCTTGAGAGCTAATCATTTTTGCTGTGTGATGTTGTGTTTCACATGCGCAATAGTGTTCAAGTGGTCTAAGGCCTACAGGGTGACTAACAAAAAAACAGATATGTTTACGAAAGGATGGTCAAATAAGTCAAACAATGTCGAAGTAACTTCAATAGATAACATGTTTTAAAACATGCAGCACAGATGATGAACTCCTTCAGCGTACAAAGTTGTTTATGTTACATCAGAGGCCGGTAGAAATCAAACAGTTAGATTATTTGCTACTTGTTGCAGTAACATTTGCTACACTGCAACACAATCTGTCAGCGTCTAAATAAAATGTGTCTCTTCACCTGGGTTAGCCGACTGCTCAGTCCTCCCTGCCTCTCCTTCTGCATGGCCTTTAACCTGGCCCTCTGCTGCCGCTTCATCAGCTTCCAGTACTCCCTCTTCCGCTGCAGGCTGGTCAAGCCGACCTGCTCAGTCCACACACTGTGATATCTTCGCGCTGCTGGCGACATGCTGTTTTCGAACTGTTCTCGTGCGTCACACTGTTGTTCACCGTGTTCTTGCTGTGGGTGTAGCTCTGGGTGTTGATGTAGCTCTGGCGGCTCTGGGGAGCGGCAGTCTTGATGGTCCACCTTTTTGGGGAGAAGCCTCTGGGTTCTGTGAGGTGAGGATGGACCATCGGAGTCTTCCATGGAGGGGTTTAATGTGAATGTGGGAGAGGTTTGGGAGGCGTGCTCACAGGTGGGAAGCATAGGTGCATCACTGGAGGTAGGAAGAGGTGAAGGTGTCTCACTAATTTGTGGCGAGTTTTTTAAATGAGGGCTTGGTGAACGTGAGTGTGCCAGGGCCTCAGTGTCTGGCTGCCAGCTCTTTATCTGCAACGTCAGGTTAGCAGCCAGAGGAGCCACCTCATCCTCTTCAAAAAAGAGCTGAGGTAAATTGGGCTTCATCTCTTGCTCTGAGGCCTCTTCTGTTGCCTCCATTTTCATGTCAGTCTGCTGACTTTTACAGTCCCTCACTGTGCTAAGGGATTCTTCCAGGAGCTTCTTCATAGAGGCCACGGCTCGCAGAGTGGTAGCCTGGCTGTCAGCGGCCTGAGCTGGATCAGACTCTGGCTGGGGTGCTGGAGGTGCTGATGGCAGTGGTGGGGAGGTTGGGCGTTTGATATCTGGACAGATGGCTTGTTCCGGTTGAGAATTTAGGTCAACTGCTGGCACAGGCTCAGTCTCTTGTTTTATCTCATTTGCATTTGGTGTAACGGGCACACTGTTATCTGGGGGAGGTTGTGGGTTTCCTGTTAGGTTAGAGAGACGTTTGCTCAGTGGTGCAGAGTTCAATGCTACTTGCTTCTGGGCCCTTCTCCTCTGTAAGGCTGCGTTAGCCCTCATTTGTAAGACACCCTGCTTCAGTCGCGCCGCACGGGCTGCTCGCTGCTCACGTTTCTTTATCCTCCAGTACTCCCTCTTCTTTGCCATTCTCTCTTCCTGTGTTAGCCCTGGATCCAGAGATAGAGCCAGTGATGCTGCACTACTTGAAACGGCCATTTTCATGACGCAGCTGGACCCTACCTTCGATCCTCCAGAAATGGCCTTTTGGGGATGAGTGAGTGTGAGCTGCCCTACAGCTTGGGCTGATGACGAGTGAGAATTAGGTACAGTTGTGTTTTCAAGCTGAGTCCTTGGTCTGGCCGACAGTAGTTTTGGAAGTTTGTTGACTGACTTTCCAGAAAGAGGAAAAGAGACTTTCACCTGAGCTGGGCAGAAGGGCTGGTTAATTCTAACAGGGGTTACACCTCTTCGTCTCGTACAAGGCTGATGTTGAGGCTGGGTAACGTGCGTATTACTGGAACTTTGAACATGAAGTTCTTCTTCACTTTGATGAGCTGCTGTGTCGTGACATGTTGAAACCTGGGGGATTTTAATGGTCACTGTCCCGTCCTCTTTGATGAACCCTCCAATGGTCTCCGACGCGTGGGTCAGAGTGCTTCCCGCTGATTGTGTGAGCGCTCTGGCTTTCCTCATCTCCTCTAGGATGTTCTGGTAGCGTTTCACTCTTCGCATCAGAGAGTCCCTCTCCTTCAACCGGTCCCTCACCTCCATTGACAACTTAGCTCGCTGTTCCCGCTTTTTAATCCGCCAGTACTCTCGCCGTTTTGCTATTATCTGCTCAGGTGTGTCGTTGGGGTCGATCCTGGGGATATTTCTGGAACCAAAGACTGAAGCAAGCAGCGGGGACTTACATCTCATGTTTCTTTGAATCATAAAACTCCTCTGGGCTTCAATGAACCTCTGTCTGGGTGTTTTACATCGCACGATCCCTCGGGTGACATTGGAAAGATGTACATAACTTGGAAACCTTCTTAGCGTTTCCCCTGATTTTCTCACAGAAATTGCTGTTGGTGCTGTCCTGGTCTCATGTGGATTCTGCACTTTGATCTGCAGGTTAACTGTGGTCAAACTCGCTGCCCCAATTTTCAGTTTATCATTTCTCTTTTTGGCCGGCCTGAACGTAGCTTTGGCCTGAGTAGGACCCGCTCTTTTCGAAAACGACTGAGATGGAAGATTCTGACGTGCTGTGGGACCCATGAGTCCTGTTTTTTGTGCCATTTGCCTCTGTGCCGTCATCCCTGTGGCCTGCGTCCTATCTCTGGCTTTAGCTATCTGAGCGGCCAGCTTTGCTCTCTGTTCTCGCTTTTTGATCCGCCAATGCTCCCTGCGTCTGGCTGCTCTCTCCTCCTCGGACTCTATGGAAGGTTGCGAGTTGCCAACACCTTTAGCTCTCTGTGTGGTGACCAAGGCACTCTTTGTTCCACTCTGAGGTGTTGTGTTCTCTTCTTTACCCTCGGTTTTTATGGAGATGGGGCCACATGGAGAGGACACAAGAATCCGACCCATGGTCACATTGGTAGGGGAGAGTTTGGGCTGACTGCGTGGAGCAACATGTTGTCTGTGTTGCATTTTTAGGACTGATGTGCCCTGCATAGACACACGTGGCTGAGGTGTTGTTTGGGCAGAGCTGCCATTGGTAATTCTGGTCACTCTGACTGGAGGCACTGAGGAACTGGAGTCCAGCTGGGTTCCACTAGGTGTGGGTGAGGTAATGGCTCTGTTCACAGCCCCCCTCGCTGCTCGGCATTTCACCGCGGCTGTGTTGCCCCTAGCCGCTTTGGCTGAGATGGAACATGATGCTGGGAACTGAGGCAAGACCTTGTCGAGTTTCATTGTGTGGAACCACTTCGGCTTTTGGCTTTCAGGGGTTTCAAATGAACCTTCTCCCACTGCATTTGCACTATGGGATGCTGGGGAGACATTGGGTGTTTTATATGACTCATCATTACTCTGCACAGGAGAAGAGGGAGCAGCTAAGCTGCCAGATAAAGTGGAATTCACCACTGCAGTGGAATTTAGGTGTAGGAGCTTTTTCCCTCGACTGTCTTGTGCTGGCTTCCCTCTCCGCTCTGACAGTCGAGCCCTCTGCTCTCGTTTCTTGGTTCTCCAGTATTCTCTCTTTTGGGCCAGGGTGGCATCATCGTAATCTGAGGCAGGCTGGTGACGGTGGGACGCGGAACCGCCTTTATCTTTTGCAGTTGGCATGCTGTTGCCAGCTGGGACAGCTCATCAGTTGTCATCCAACAGTACTGGTTGGCTCTTCCCTTGTCACACTGATTCAGTCCAGACACCTTCACTGCCATTTACTCACACGTTGTCCTCCCATATGATGCTGCTGTAGGTGGTTGTCCTCCACTGAGCAGCTGCCAAATGTTTCAGACATCACATCAGTCTGCAGGTGTCCTGAGGAACAGAAAAAAGCTCTTTGTTACATCTCATTTTATAATAAAAGTGTTAGGCAAGCATTTATCAAGCAAGTTGTTACAAAGTAATTTAATATAAGTCAGCCATTTACTGGGAAATTACTATATTTGCTATGGTTTAAATGGAGCAATCCTTCAGTTGCCACTTCATTAGGGACACCTGTACAAGCCACTCAAATACAACAGCTCAGCCATAAATTCCTGTTTTGTCCTGACACCCCCAAAGAGATATTACTTCAACTATACCCACACCGTCTCTTTTTGGGGTATACCTGTACAATATAATACAATAGCCCTGACAAGTCCCTAATTAAAAGGTTTAATGTTAAGTTTTGTGAATAGTATCCAGGAGGAGTAAACTATCAATACGTAATATTTGATGTGACCAATATATCCATTGCGATCATCCATTCTAAGCACACCAGGTGCTAGAATGAGATCAAACATCTTCTCACATGGGATCACTTCTCATCATAAGGCTACAGATTACTGAGATTCCATGTTCGAAATGCAGGACATCACCTACGAAAACATCCAATGTGACTCGTATGTCAGATCAGTGACAAATTCACACTCAAGATCTGAGACATTCCACATGCTCTCTTTTTTGAAACTTTTCTTCGTGCTGACCAAACATCACTTTGGGTGTCACAACATAGCGAGTGTCCCCATTTTCCACACACGGATCAAATGCAAATGAAGACAATGCGCGAGCACCGAGACGCCCATTGCACTGTCACAACACAGTGCACGGTGCGCGAGGTCCACGTGAGACAGACAGCGTCCCCCGACGTGTTAACGGCTATAAATGTGGCATCCAAACACATCGACACGAAACATTTGCGTTCCCCTTGCACCTGTGACCCCCGACACGTCGCGTATGGAAAATGTGGAGGCTACAGGAAGCAGGAAGGAAGCGGAGTGACACTGTCCCTTTAAACCTGTCCCTCTCTTTCACTAATTCTAGCTGTCGAGGGCCATTTTTACCCCTAACTCCGGCTCTGTTTGAGCACTAGCGCGGCCAATCGACCCGGCGGAGGCACAATCGATGTTAGAGACAGACATTCGCTCGAAGAAATTACCACGTTTGCGCGCAAATGGCGCATACGGCGCAGTGTCCTCCGAAAGCGGCACAATGGACAGGCTCTTCCTCCCCCTGTCCACACGGACTGCCTGAGTCGACTGCCTGTCGAGAAGACACGAGAGAAAGCCGCGCGCTACCGCGGGAGAGCAGGCCGCTCGGAGGCGTGTGGAAGAAAAACATGCATATCAGTTACCTTTCGGTTACACATAACTTTCCCGGGACAGTTTTTGGACACAGATATTTTTAGTGCCAGGACACTGCAGCTACTTTCCGCCTGCCTGCCGAGCTCTGGGGCTGCCTTGACAACGCTCCGAAAGTACCAGGATGTGGGACCTGGATGCTCGCTCTGTGTGTGTGCGTGTGCGTGCGTGTGTGTGTGTGTGTGTGAACCGTATAGTAGCGTACAACGCCCCCCCCCTCCTCCTCCTCCTCTGATCAGACCCACAGACATTAAAATGATTTCACCACAGCCCTATATATATATATATGTGTCTCATTATTCAGGCCAAAGCTCGACTGTTATTTTATTTTGGTGAAGCCGGATTTTAGGAGAAGAGATTCAAAACCCGAGCAAAATAAATCTCAGTGTATGTTCTGTTATATCTCACATGGTCCTGCCTGGAACAGCTGGACAAAGGTCCATTGATTTTATTGGCTTTTTCTGCAGATGACCTCAATTGATGTGTGTGTGTTTTTTTTTAATGCCGAAGCTTCAGGGTTAGGTGCAGTTTGAGTTTTTGCTCCGAATAACACAATCAAACTGTAATCAACGTGCGTAGAGGAGGGTGTTCACAGCAGATGGTTTGCAGCAGCTCCAGATACCAGGAGAGGGACAAATAGAAATGAATATGTTTTTAAGTTTCAACATTAATATTGCTATTATAGAGATTGAGCATCCCCCACAATGATATATTTAAATATATCATTGTGTCTATTTTTGGATGGGCGGATCTTGGAAAAGGGGCCAACACCCAACAATAGAAGAAGAATTAATGATCCAATTACAATAGGTAGCACTGAATATGGAACTGAATCTATAACCAGAGTTAAAACGTTGATTAACGGGTTGAACGACAATTTATGAAGTATTCATCCTCTCGGTGCCAGATTGCTCCACTGATCTCACATGTGTTCGGGCCCATTATTTGTTTTTCTTTGTCTCCTGTGAGAATAAAGTGAACCACGTCCCGGTTCTAACTAGGACCCAGACCGAAGCAGCATTTGGATCCCTGCTGTATAACACCCCTGCTCGTTGTGCACTATAGCCCTACACTGTGGTTATAAACGGGGGTTGATGAAAATGCCGGAGCTCACGCACTGAACACTATGAGCCGGGGCTGTGGGGCCCTGATTCCGCCAGGCCCCGCCTCGTGTGTTAACCGATGCGTCCCCGCAGCAAACCTCCTCTCACCGCATGATTTTGTGAGAACAACAGCATTAGTATTAGCAGCTTATCTGTATTAGCGCCTGCTGCCTCGCTGCCCCCCCCCCCATCCACCCCGCGCACACACGTATACACTCACGCACACGCACAGGGGTGGGGGGGTGGGTGTGCATTGTCGACGCTGCTACTGTCTCTTTAAATTTACCCAGGAGCCCCTTAAGGAGCCCCAGGGGCCCCTAGTCCGGCTCCCCACCCTGAAGACAAGCAGGAGCCTTAAAATACATGAGTGTCGGCCTGCGCCGCGGCGCTTCCCCACAGACAGGCCGGAGGAGCGCGCTGCGTTCGCGGAGGAATACCTGAATACCTGCCGGTGTGGTTGTATGAAAAGTTAACTTGGCTCCCGTGCGTGCGGGGGGCGCGCGTGGGGGGGGGGACATCGCAGAGCACGGGCTCCTCGGCTCGTTACGGCGGACAGATGCGTGTCGAGCGGGGTGAGCGCGTTACCGCCGCGAACATGTTGTTGTCGTGAGCGTGACAAGTCGGGCGCTGCGCTACAGGGGGACGGAAGGAGGAAGACGAGCCCGGGTTTAAAGAGGCCGGTGATGGAAGAGGCAGAGAGCGGGGGACCGGAGCCCGAGCCCCGGTGCGCCGAGCAGACTGAGCTGCTCTCATTAATAATAAGCGGAGAGGAGGAAGCGACGCCAGAGGAGAGTGAGCTGGGAGGTAAAGGGGAGAAAACCAGTGTCATTATTGTTGCTGAGTGGGTCTGTGCGGCTGTCAGGGCCACGGCCATTGTCCCGCAGCCAGTTACTCTGTGTCAGGGACAATGCCAGAGAGCAGCATGGCCCCTCTGTCTCTGTGGCTCCTATAAACAAAGGCTCAACAGCACGCAGGCAGGCGGACACACGCTCTGCTGCCACCTAGCGGCCAATAGACAACTCAATATGGCCGGTTGGATCAAATGGGCTGCAGGAATAATGATGTAATAATAAATAATAATAATCCCTTCACCTTTATGGTAAAAAAAAAACACCCAGAGGCTGTTTAAGCCATATAAGCAAGCTGAGGTACATTAAGAGCAGTGTGATGTCATCACATATAATGTAGATATAATGACAATATGTACAATTCCTCTGTCAATTTACATCAAGAGGTATCTGTGCGTGAGAGCAGAGACACATGCTGATGCACAAAGTTCACGTGCACAATGAGCAGTAGTTCCACAGTTAGTTCAGCGCATACACGTTCCAGTGTCAGATAGAAACTTTGAACTGGCTGTAACAGACTTTAGGACGTTACTGTTTGCATATGTGTAACTCATCTCTGCTGATTCTTCTTGTTATTTAACAAATTCCATTTTGTCTGTCATGTGCTCATGTCAGTTTCTTCCAGTTATTGTGGAAAGTGTTTCTCCACAATTTATAGGTATTAACACTTAATGCGTAAAGTGCCTGGAGATCATGTGTGCTATGATTTGTCGCTATACAAATAACATCGGATTGAATAGTTTATAAGTCATTGGTCTGTCACTGTGTGATATTGTAGTGCACTAGTACAAAAATAACTTGAAGGTCCATAACCAGATCCATCAGCATTTCCTCTCCACACTCTTAGCCTGAGAACTGATCCATCTGCTTCAGTACTGACGTCATGAAATGGATTGGGGATCAGCCAGATCGACATGAGATACAGTCTCTCTCTGTGTCATTGATTTTTTATTATTATTATTAAATAATACGTGTTTTTGAGCCTTTGAACAAAACAAAAAAACCCAAAAGAATGTTGCCTATTAGAAAACACATTATTGCTCAACCATACTAAAGAGATATTTACCGTACTTGTCTGAAGTTGCAACCTATAAGGATGTATTTGTATTGTCTCTTGTTCCTGCTAGAAGAGGATGGTCTTGCCAACGGCCATGGTGAGGAGGAATCAGGGGCTGACATGGTCACACCTGTCAGATCTCCATGTACCAGCTACTGGAGCATCACGGAGGGTCCTGACCATCCCCTGCTCCTCTCCCTGGCCCCTGGGCCCTCTGGACGAAAACCCAGGGTCCAGAGGGCCTCGCGCCCAGGCCTCAGCCGGATCCCAGGTCGGGACCACCGCCGCTACTACCACGAGTACTGGCGTAGTGAGTACCTGATGGACTTTGACCCCCAGCGGCACGGGATGATCTGCATGGTGTGTGGCAGCTCACTGGCCACCCTGAAGCTCAGCACCATAAAGAGACACATAAGACAGAAGCACCCAGACTCCCTGCTGTGGAGTGCTGCCGACAAGGAGGTGATCCGCTCGGGCTGGGAGAGCCACCTGAGCCTGGGGGGGAGTCAGAGATCGTACAGCTCTGCTGCTGGACCTTTGCAACAGGAAGAAGAAGAGCAGCTGGACTCAGGCCAACATGCTGCTGGTGGGTAGGACTCTGCTCAGATAGGATCGGCCAGAAGTGTTGTAGATCTCACACTTGGTGGCAGTATGAGTTTGTGTTTTGGCTCCAAGTGAGAGGAGGAGACAATGATGTAATGATTCACTAATGATGTGTCAGGAAACGGAGAAGGGAGGACTGTGCCTGGGCATGACTGGTAAAAATGTTAGATATATTTGAGAAGCTATATATTTTTGAATTATTGCCTGTTGTGACATGTAGCCAGGGAAAAGCTTTCGACATTTCAATGAATTGAAAAACAGAGGAGAAGTGTTTATTATTCACATGCATTTTAACTGTGAAATGACACACAACACTCACGGTTGGATTAAGGTAGAGTTCATCCAAAAATGAAAACAAAGTCTGTGTGGAACACATTAGTACCCCCATCATACCTTAGTTGATCTGTGAGCTTTAGAGGTGTTGCCAGGTGTATTTTTGAACAGGCTAGCTGTGTCCCCCTGCTTCCAGTCTATATGCTAAGCTAGGCTAACCGCATTCCTGACTCCATCTCTGTACCGAACACAGAGATTCATATTTATGTTTTCATCTCATTCTTGCTACACTTTACTTAATTACATTAGTTATTTAACTGATATTTTCAGCCAGACATTGCATCACTTCTTTAGTCGTGCACATGTACTTGTAAAAAGCTGATAAGAAACTCTATTTACCTGCATACATGGAAAAGACATTTCCAACAAAAACCATGTGGAAATAAATAGGTTTCATAGCCGACTTGAAAGCATGAGCATAGCATGAGTTTCCTTCAGGCCCTTTGTTGCCATCCTGCTACTGCAGACATTGTTAGTTCTTCTTCTTCATTTATTCTTTTTTGAAATGTAAAAACAAAGATTAAGACATGATTAGTAAATCATTTATAGATCATGATAAGTCACGGTAAGTAGTGTAGCACAGGAGGAAGCTCACAAATGTAAATATTATAATTCTTCAATGCTTTGAATGTAATACTGCTATAAAACAGTCAAATGAATTATGTTATTTTTTAATTGGACATTTCTGCTCCCTGGTGGTAGTATCGGAAAGACCCTAATACGAGCTGCCCCTCTTCTTGATTCCTTGCAGATCTCCTGGATCCTGTGACTCCCCATGAGCAGCCACAACAGGCCCTCAGTCTGTCTCCCCAGTCTGAGGAGGTTGAAGTCCCGCAGACCCAGGAGGAGGATGAGCAGGATCTCTCCGGACCATCGGCTCAAACTTTGGAGCGCTACCTGAATGACTCACTGCACGCTTGGTTCCGTCAGGAGTTCCTGATGGAGTACGAAGCAGAGGCTGGCCGGCTAATGTGCATGGTGTGCGGAGGAGAGCTACCCTCCCTTCACCTTGACCACATCAAGAGCCATGTGCTGGACACCCACCCTAACTCCCTGGTCTACAGCTCAGAGGAGAAGCACTGCATCCTTCAGGCCTGGGCTCAGACTCATGGTGAGAACAGACAGCACAACACCGCATGCACTCAACCACAAAATGTGAAAAGGGTTTGACAAATTAATCTCATCATTTACGCCCAATCCCATTTAGCCCCTTAGCCCTATCCCTCTGTTCTGTGGGTTCCCATGTAGGGGACAGCTGTGGGATGGAGGGTTAGGGCCAAGTGTAGTGCTCGTCTTTTCTGCATTGATAATCCCGTTTTTTCAAGAAGATACACAATGCACTTGATTGAACCCGCGTATAGCAGAGATGTTTCTGAACTGAACTGCTCCTCTAATAACAAACCTTCCTCTCGGGGTTGCCTACAGACCACTGCTAGCAGCCTGAAGCTGTGTACTTTTGATTTATACGTGAAATAATGACGAGCATCCAAGCTTTTCGATTTCAAATGTCATTGATTCACCTGCATTAGCATATACTGTATGTTATAGGTTTGTCACTTTAGTAACTGCAAGATATAGCATTGGTTTAGTTAAGATCCCAACAATGTTATAACAATGACATCCCCGGTCAAACTTTTTGTCACGTCTGTTTACATCGATGACTACTGATGACGTGTCGACTTCTTGAAGGGCTGTCCCAATTCATATGGGAAGATAACCCTCGATAAGCCCCGGGTAGGGGTAGGGAGAATGGGTGAAATGGGATTGGGCCTTAGTCTTATCTGTCTGAACTTTGAAATGTATCGATATCACAAGCACAAACCCACCCAACCATTTTTATGACTACTTATCTGGATGCTATCTAGATAACATAATGAGCCAAGCACCCTGGACATCCTGTCCCCCTCTTGAATCTTACAACACTGCCTCCCAACCACAGTTCCTGATTGTATTAGTATGCTCCTCAATGATTGTTTGGTTTGATCATTCAGGGCCTTTCCAAGAGTTTCTGACAGCGTCACAGTCCCAAAACCTCATGTGCACTGTAGACAGAAAAAAATACATCTTTTTATGTGCTTAATATTTCACACGGTGTGTTTCTCTGCTCCACAACAGAAGATTCAGAAAACTCAATCAAATCAGAGCCCAGCACCAAAGAAGAAGGCATGGACCTATTTGCTCAGGATGCGGAGGCCATCCAGATCAACACTGACTTGTACCCAGAAAGTGATGGCACTTTAACTCAGGAAACGTGTCTCATTGGTGAGGACGGCGGCGTAGGAGCTCCACAGCAGGGATCCCAGCCCCTTCGTCAGCCCAGGAAGAGGCGGCTGCCTGGGGGCGACCCATGGCGGCTCCGCCTCGACTACCTGGTGGCCTACGGGCCCCAGGGCCAGGACACGTTCTGCATGGTGTGTTCTCAGGTCCTGCACGAAACCAAGGTCAGCAGCTTCCGGCGCCACATAAAGGAATGTCACCCCGAGACCACAACCCTCAGCCGACAAGAAAGGGAAGCCATGGCTGCTGCCTGGACCAAAGATTATTCTAGTGAAGACATGCAAACTGAAGATGGTGAGATGATTTCAGCCAATGTTACATGTCACTATGAAACAGAATATTCTCCAATATTAACAAAAGGTCAGCTTAATAGATAGGTCTTGTTTTCACTAGAGACAGAGCTCCATTCCTGTGTTATCCCTCTTTCCTGATCTGCTCTGTTTTGTTCTGCTTTTAAATGAATAATCTCAAATATTTATTTCTTTACTTGATCAATTTATTATACATTTAATTTCCACAGCACCAATTGCACAACAACACATTCATGGCAGACTTACCTGTTTGATGCTCTTAGTTTTTCTTTTCTAATCATTTCCAATTGCTTTTTAGCTGTAGTTATCAAGTTAGTGTAAAAAACAACTCTTCCTGCACAGACGTCACATTTCAAGCTTTACATTAGAGTACACTTTAATTTAGTTCCTTCGATCCAATGTTGACTTGTTTTGATAAGAACAGGAGCTACAAGTTGTCTTAAACCAGAGGTGCATGTTCGAAGAACATTACAATATGTTCACAGTTCTGTGGTATAAGGGCTTAAGGTTACTTTTGTATGGTTATTGTTTTTTCAAAGAAGTGATACTGAAGTTATGGACAAGGCATTTTAGATTTTCAGGAGTGATGCGTTACACTGACAGAAGCTTCACAGTATAAAAACCGTGAGTGGAATAATCTAGTGAATAAAAAGGTGAGAGCAGGGCGTCGGTACATGACTGACGGAACTAGTGCAGTGGAAATAAACATTACATTGAATTTATCATGTGAGCCTTTAGATTCTTTGAGATGAACTCGCTGACATAGCTACACTAACATTACTGTCGCTAATCTGGCGCCGACCTTTCAACATTTATGACATTTTGAAGACACTGTGTGCAGAAGTAGCAGCTCCAGTCAGCTGATTCATAACCGAGCGGGGTCCACGCATCGATGTAGTCACTTCTCTTACATTAAAATCAACTTCTGATTTGCATCAATCACTTGTTATAACCTAACGTTTATAACTTGATGTGATAAAATAGGATGAATATAGTGTGTGCTAGTCTCATTGGTGATGGAGCCTGGTAAAACATACAAATCTTCATATACTACATCTTAAAGACACAATACGACATAGAAACCTGTAAGAAGAGCAGCTTTGACTGTTAAAAGGTTTTGGCAGAGGAAATAGACAAGAATATCAAAGTAATGTAGTTTATTTATTAATATATTTGTTTTTGCAGAAATCAACCTTAGAGAAGCTACTACAGGGGAGACATGTGAGGACGCCTGCCCAGATATCACAACACCCAGTAAGACGGTGAAGAAGGAGGAAGGTGTGGGTGGACGAAGGGTGAAAGTGAAGGACAGCAGCACCACGGCCACACCTTCTCGCCACAGCCATTACCCCGGGAAGGACCAGAGGAGGAACTACCAGGTGCGTTGGCGGATGGAATACCTGATGGACTACGACTGCAGGAGACACGGGCTGATCTGCATAGTGTGTGGCGCCACTCTGGCCACGTTGAAGGTCAGCACCATCAAGAGGCACATCCAGCAGGTGCACCCCCACTCTCTGGACTACAACCCGGAGGAGAAGCAGCAGGCTATGCTGAGCTACAACCAGATCGCCTTGCACTTCACCCACTCCGATGACTGCTTCTCCTCCCAGGACCACGGGCACACAGAGCTGGCTCCCACTCCAGCACACTTTGGCACTTAAAAAAAGGGCTTCTGTCTGTGGCTCCTCAGACGTCCCATGTCCAGAAACAGCCCTTCATTGTCTTTGTTACGGGGACGTTCAGATCAAACATGGTCTTACTGTCCTATTCCTGCTCCTTGTCTTCTTTAACTTTGTTACCAAATCTATACAATCAGGTGACTAGCTGTCTCAATGGTCAGAAATATGAGAGTAAGGCCCAGGTTGAGAAACACAAGAATTCTAAATCTGAGAGTACTGTTGTAGGTGAAGGTGCAGATTGCAACTGCTGCAAAGGAAATGAGACAACCTAAAATGTCATGGCCTGAAAAAAACTCAAAGTCCAGCCACTCGTTTGAAACTAAAGCCTTATTTGCACGGGACCAGTATTACACAAGGACCTCATGGGATTGTTTAGGAGCTGCACATTTGCATGGATGCACAAAATCTGAGCTTTACAGATATGTCTGTCAAATCCTAATCCTTTTTTAACAAGCGATACCATTGTTACCATAGATAACAATACTGACCCAGTAGTTAATGCTATCCCGACCCTATAGTATGTGTATTGGAATACCAAGGGGTCTTATACATATATAATATGTATATGCACACACACACACACACATCTGATTAATCAGATCATCATCAGTCCGCTTAAATGTGGGCAAATATAACATGGAACGACACAGATGACATACTCTGTAGATTGTGTTTTTAAGGATACATATTAAATGCTGAATGGGATCCCCAGTTAAGGGCCCAGTCAGACCAACTTTTATGATTTCACAGCAAAACTGTTGTGTTCAGTGGAATTTCTCACAGAACCTTTGACATCCAAATATGTTCCACTGACCAAAAAACCAACTGTCAGGACATTGTTGACCTTTGAGGGAACGGAGAGCTGGATTGCAAGCTAACATATTAGCTGTGTCGGACCTTCTTCTTTTAAAATAATCCCCTGCCAGAGACTAAAGCTCCACGACAGAGGCATTCACCGTATTCGCATGGCGTGCATTTAACCACCTCCCAGTGTGATACCAGAGGAAATTAGTTCCTATGAAATTTTAACAGCATGGCTTCAAAAAACTCCGACGTTTCACTCACATGTGGCTGCTGGCGCTAACATGCTCCTGTCAGCTCAGTAGCTACAAGCTAGCTTCACCAGTGGTTACTTTATGTTGTCAGCACCACATGTTTCACAAGGACACACACATCCTATCTGCTGTTCTGGTCTGACCAGGGTCTAAAATACTGAAAATGGGGCTTTAGACGTTCAAACTCCTTCTTGCCTCGTCGTACACTTCCAACACCGAATGGGTCCCTGGACTTTTAGTTTTTAATGACTGTCATCATGTTTCCCCTCTTGCCCATGTGTTCAGGTCTGGCTTGTTTCTGGTTGGGGCCAGAGTCTGTTGTTCTCAGGAACTTTAGAAACAGAACCTTCGGCGAGGCCGGGTTGAATTAGTTTGATGATAATGTGTCTGAAGACAACACAGCACTTTGCCCTAAAAAATGTACTAAACCCCAGCTTTCCTTCTGTACAGCTAATAGAATGAGACTGTGTTTGATGTTATTGCTGAAGACAATGAATGCCAGCGTGCAGTCAATGAGTTTCGATCTCCTTAATGTATTTAATTCCTTGTTTACAGCGGAGGAGACATCCTCCTCTCTCTCACCCATTATAATGAGATATGTTATCTCTCTTGTCATTTTGCATTGTTGCTACGTCGACCTGCATCCGTTTCAGCATCCACAACTCATGTTAGCCAAAAGCTGCACAAAAAAAAGAATATGTAAATACTTATATGAAATATTTGAATTATTTTTCCTTTATACAAGCACTTTTATGCACCCTGGTTTCTACAAAACATGTTTGTAACTATGTCCAGTTTTTCTACTTCATTCAAGATTTCAACAGTGTTTGTAAACGGCTGGAGAACAGCCTGCTGGACTTCACTTTGAAAAGTCTGCTCCAGCTTTGGTACTGCTTCATTTTTTCATCCATTGTACAAAGTTTATGCAAAAAAAAAAAAGGAGTTGAAGAAAAAACTAAGAGTGTGTGCGAAAGAAAAGTCTGCCATAAAAATGTCACCAGGAAATGTAACTCAGGGATTCTGTTTTCATCAACGACCATTTCATCGGTGATCCTTTAAGAGCATGTCAGCTGGTGACATGTGAACATAGATACTGTACATGTGTCTGCTTTGGGTTGTACAGGTATTAGGGCCAACATAAAGTCATAATGTCAGGAGAACAAAGTTGTAACTTTAAGGAAAATGTCTTCAAATAGAAACGTCACATAACAAGGTCGCATGAGTGGAATAAGTACTTTGGAAAATTTGAAAAATTATAATATTTTGAGTAAAAAAGTTCAAGATTATTTTTCAGCAAAAATAATCTTATCATGAAAGTTACAATTTAAATTATATATTTAAATTATTTTTAGCAAAACACATCCTGGTCTGTCAGGAAAACTAAAATATGCAAATGTCTCCTCACAATATATGAAATCTAGTTATGATGTTTTTTTCGGTCAAATTATTACTTTACAAAGTTCTACTGTCACCCCTGTCTCTTGAATTCAGAATAACCCAACTTTTTCTCTCAGATTATGACGGCAATTCAACATTTTCTCAATTTTTTTTGACTTTACTTACAAATCTCCGTTTGTTTCCTTTACAGTGGCCCTATCACTCTGTCGTACACGAATGTGAATGACACACAAAATCTCAATGGTTACATTTTGGAAGAACGATCAGAGATGATGTTCTGGTACAAAAGCTCTTAACAAACTCCCTGCTTCGCTCTGACAGCAGACAAACAGTCGTATATTCCATTTCACTGGTCGCGTCAGGCCCACACATCCCTCTGGTAGAAATCTGACATAGCACTTAATTATTTAAAATGAACATACAGTGAATGGTAAAGCAATTGGAAATGAGATCAAACTATTTGCTTGTGTGTACGTGTGTACGTGTGTTTATACTGTGAATGATCAGCTTCTCATTTTTTCAATTCTTCAATTCTTCAATTTGACTTTGTCTTCTCTTCATCTGTACATGGCCAACATGTGACATCTCCATTCTCTCCAATGACTTTTGAATAAAGACTCAACACTGTGACGCTCTCTGCTTATTTACAGAGTACCATTGACTATTCAACTACTCAAGCTATGGTGTTGAATATTTCCATACAGCTTCCTGTATTATATTATATTATTTATATACGTAAAACGTGTCCTATGGCATATAGATGCAATACCCTATGCTAAATAATAATTCTGCTAATATAATTCATTAATATGCTTTGGGTGGCTTAGACTTATAGTGTTAAGTGCTTTGAGTGGTTGATAAGACTAGAAAAAGGCTATAGAAATACAGTCCATCTGAGATAACTTGCACATTAAGCAGGTTAGTTGGAGTTAGGGCTTCTACCTCACAGTGCAGGTGGTTATTTGTGCAGTTTATAACAGACCTCGCTGTACAGAGGACCTTAACCTGCTGCCACAGAACAAGAAGTAATCAGAGGAAAGCTTCAACCACAAACAAATCAAACCTCTAATCATATTTGACAATCCACATAAAATGGATTAGATTTGACAGGATCCTCAGTGTAACAGCCTGTAACTGGCAGTAAATCAGATCTGCTCACAAATACAGTAACTGCTCCACTGAGGATTTCTCTGAACTATAGGATCAAGTCTTAACCTGCTGAAATGAGTCGGTTAATTGACATCCAGTGACTTCACCTCCATGGTTGTCACAGCTTTACAGAAACATCATCTATCTGTTATCAAAACCACTTCTCCTATGAGGGTCATGTGGGGCTGGAGCCGATCCCAGGTGAAATCGGACGAGAGGTGGGTCAAACTCTATACATGTCGCCAGTCTTACAGGACTGACGTGTGTGTTTAGGACTAGGAGGTAGACAGAGGAAACCCACGCAGACACAGGGAGAAAATACAAACTCCACATGAAAAGGGCCTCTACTTAATTCACTTAATTCAGGATTAGAGGATCTCAGCCAGCTATCATGATCCAGTTTATCGTCCTCCAGCGTGCCTGTTTTTTTATCTGTCTTTAGGTTTTATAATCCAGTTACATGCACTTCTAGAGGTTTGGCATGTCAAGGTTTGTTGCTTTCACTTGAATGTCCAGAACCTTCGACTCCAGGTTTATGTTGAAAGCACCAGAGATCAAATCAAGCTGACTGATGTCCATGTATGGAGAGCAGGGCCCAGCATCGCTACCCACAATGCACTGTATGTTCATCTGTAACACAGCAGCTTCTTTCAGCATTTCTAAAAAAAAAATGTGGCTTTGATTCTATGACGTAAGCCCACATAGGCTTCAAATGGGACGTGTTGGAAGTATTCATGTGACTATTACCCCTTAATGGTTTTAGTATGCTGGCTTGGTCTAAAATTAGAAACTATAATCCCCTCTCCACCCAAACACCATAACAGACAGCTGCCTCCCACGTCAAATCTTCTTGTTTTGGATATTTCATCTGGATGCATTTTTTAAATCCCCCCCCATCCTCCCACACTGCTGGCATGCTGGGAAAATACAGTCTTGTTTTGTAGATGCCCTCGAGGGCCCTTTGCCCAGAGACAAATGAACGGACACAGAGTCCTTTGACATGTTTTTATTAATTTCACTTTGACATCAGTACAGAGACCACATACTTTTTTTTCCAATTTTCCATTTTTATTCCTGCAACATCTTTCCCAAAGCTTCAAAAACCAAAGTCATATCTAATACAAAACAAAGCTGATGTTAGTGAACAACATCTAGATACCAGTTAAGAGTCAGAAGCAAAACGAGACTCCTCAGAGACGAGATAAGTCAAACACACTCCTGCCACACACACCCCCCCCGAACCCGATGAAGACGCACTTGGACAAACAGGAAAAAGGAGCAAAGCAACATGCTGTGAGGGAACAGGTTCAATGTGTCAAGTTGTTATTCATATTATATATTAGACTCTAAAGAAATAAGCCAACTATAGCTCTGAGTTGCAGTGATGGGTTTACCCTGGTAGCACAGTAACATACAGCAGGTAACATGGTCTTTAGGTTCACCTAGAGGTGCAGTGCATAATGGTAGCTGCTGGAACATTAAAGGGTCAGTTCAACCAAAACACCTCCAGTAGTATCAAGCCTGGCAAACGGATTTGCTTCTAGTTTATTATAACAGACTTCAGAGAACCACATTTACATTTGCAGCTTTTGTCCTCTTTGCCTTGGTTTTCCAGATTAAAGTCAGTGTCTCGGAGATTTCTACCTCCACCGTAATGGAGGGTAATGGAGTTTAGATTGGAAGAAGTAATAGTCCCTAAAAAAAAAAGAGCTGACTGTTCTACAGATAATCCAGAAGAACAAGGACACCGTTTTTGGAAAAAGGACATCTATTCACCTCTACTGTAATCAAGTAAAAGCAGATATCTCAAAAGCAAAAAAGTTAGCAATGTAACTGCAGTTCATCTTTTTTTTTTAACAATTTGATTGAACGGACCCTTTAAATAAACTGAACCAAACTTTCATATATATATATATTCCAGTAGTTTACGGCAAACCTTTAAATGAAAATGAGAATGTAACTTTTTAAAGCTGCAATATGCAACTTCTTCACATTCAAATAAATAAGCAGGATGCATAAAAACACCATCATTCTCTGCATCATGGCCTGACCCCCCCACGCCACACACTCTGTCTGTAGGGGCCGTACTGACGCTGCTCAGCTCAGACTCAGGTGAGCTGCCAACCTGAGGGGAGGGGAGGGGGGGCTGGAACGAGGGAGGGGGTAAAATCTCCAACAGAAATGTTGCATATTTTGGTTTGAACACCCGGAGTCCGAATGAGACACCATGCACGGGGAGTTCACCACGACATTGGCGAGGTGACACACAGAGGTGCGGCATGCATGGAGAGGAATGTTCCACCAGAGAAAACATTCAGCACAGAAACGTGTCGTGTCAGCACTGAGAAGCAGTGACAGCACGGCCCCTCCACTGTCGGCCTGTCAGCATTCAGGGGCCTGTACTCTGTGGTACTGGGGATTGGAAAGCAACACAGACACACCTGTAATTTCAGTTCCTTCTACATACTCCTCCCTTAAAACAATATGGAGATGTAGCAGTAGCGCCGACATATGACTATGGTTTTTTTATTTTTAGTTCAAAAACACCACTGAAACAATCACAAGTAATAATCATATTAAACAAAAGTCAGGGTCAAAAATATGATACAGCCTATATAAAGGGTGGGAATCTTTCCAGCTTATACTATGACATGCGCTTCATGGCAGTCAGAGAAAAAGAAAGTGACAAGCAGAGCTCTATAATAACCAGCTGCACTCAAAATATCACAGCCCGGGTTGGTTACACCAACCCCTCAGCTCTAAAATGTCTCTCAGGTCGTCGCTGAGGTTAGCACGGAGTCTAAAATGTGTTGTTTCAATAACATTAAATAAATCATTCTGATATTTAGATTTTTATAAATTAGTATAGTAAAACTACCAATTAAATTTGCTTTTGAATTTTGTTATTTATTACTGGAGAGTCAGAGTCTGCCGATCATATTCCATCTCACAATTTGTATCCTGGCTCATTAATGAATTTATTTGAATATGCGTAAATAATGTTCCAATTAAACAATTGAAGATCCGCCCACAGGGGAGCAACAGGAGCTGATTGGCCAGACACTTTACATGTAAATAGTAAATCTGAATTTCAAAGACAGATTATGTTTTTAAAATCATTGAGTTAACCATGGCACTAGCTAAATGCAGATTCAACAAATGAGTAAATTAATTATAAATCGATGGGAAAGTTCAATTCTTAAATTTTGAAGTAATTTGACAAAAAGCTGTCAACCCTTTCTCATGGTCTTCAAGATCACTGAAAAAAAAAAGTAGCTCTGTGAAACTCTGTTACGATTTAACACACTCTAGACTCCTTACTTGTGAAATTCATGAGTTGAGCTGTGAAACCATTTTGGAGATTTAGGGGTGTGATAACACTTTAAAAGAGTATTTCATAACCTAAAAGCCCATCAGGAGTTTATTCTGAAAGAGCTTCAGTGTAAATGATGAAGCGCAATGACACTAACATAACTCTTACAATGCTGCCGTCAAGCTAGTAGGGAGTCAAAGCAGCCATTCTAATTCATATCAATAATAGTAATAAGTAGTGATAGGAAGAATCAAAATGTACCAGTGCATGTGAGATCAACACTTTGTGGCTTGAACGGGTGCGACATAAAAGGAGTTAGGACTGCTGTGCGGGAACTGTCCTTTGATATAAAAAGCGAGGCTTGCGTGTTCCACACAGCAGAGAGCCTGCCGTTGTCTTCAGGTGAATATATACAAAACAGAACTGTTCCAGAGAAGCATCTGATCAAGACGGTGAACTAGACCAAATTATCACAGCTGGCTCCGTGTTCCAAACCGTTTCTTTCACCCTGCTGATGGTTTCAAAAAGAAAAGTTCAGTGCATTGCAGAAACTGACATACAGAGGAGGTGCCTGTAAGGTGAATGGAAACAAACCCAAATAAACAGGCCAATTAATAACAGCAGACCCATTAACAAGCTTCCAAATATGAACTCATATCTATCCATCCAACAGAGCCCAAAAGGTTGCTTTTATTTCTTTTTCTCTTTTTTTTCTTCTTTAATGTTTGCAGCTTAAATTTTCCGTTGATGTTTGGGGAAATGTGCGGTTTTTAAGTACAGACATTTGCTTTTTTATTGATGAACAGCCACCAAACACCCCCTGCTCGCTGTGCACGATGGAACCAGGTCATAGATTCAGTCTAGTTCACTCGACCCTGCCTCCGCTCCCCTGTGGCACGCCCACAGACAGGCGGGAATCGCTGTGGCGTTACATCACTTCCCCGCTAGCGGTGCTCTTCCTGTCTGCACAGGCACAGTTCTTTTCTAATGCTTGCAAGTTAAGCTGCGCAGTAGTTTTACATTGAATATTGAGTAGCTCAGAGATTTTCTACCTAGCAAGGTTCAGTGTTGTAGGGTGGTGATGGTAGATGGAGTTGGGAGGGGCAGTTAGACTGGGGCGGGGTTAACTGGAGAGGGGGCTGGGGGGAGGTTAAGGGGGTTTAAGGTGGTGATGGAGATGAGGATGATGGTGATGTGGAGGTTTCTAATGGGGTGGAGGTGATCATTCAGTTTTGCTGCGCTTCATAGCTCCAGGAAGCTTCTCTTGCAACCTGGAGGAGAAAAAGAACAGGGGTGAAATACAGAAACCGAATCAGGATGTACAAGCTGCTGATTGTAAGATGATTATTGATAACCAACCCCCCACTCCCCACTGATGATTAGAATCACTTACTTGGCCATTGTGGTGTTGACTTGAGTACGTGCCACGTCAATGTACTGATCAATCTGGGTCTGGAAGGTAATAATGAGATTAGCATAAGTGAAAATATACATTTAATCACATTTAAAAAAGAACATGCAAGACCTCCGTACAATTAGGAGTCTTGTGGCTCTTGGAAGCAAAGTGAAAGCCGAGTTAGGAAAGTCGACCACATTCTAAATGAGTGTTAGATGAGGGTGTGACCTCAGGATCTCAACTCTGATGATGTCACTCTGCTGGCTTTATCAACCTGGGACCTCTAACCTTTACTGGTGGCAGTTTGAGTTTGGATCAGTTTGAGTTTGGATCAGCTGGAGGATGCTGAGAAAATGTTGGAAACTAGTTGGAAGGAGTTATCGGAGGATCTTGCTCATGAGTGAAAGTGAGACAGAGCACGAGATCAACAGGAGGACTGATGCAATGTTGGTAATGACATGTGGCTGAGCCTGAAGGAGAAGCCAATGATTTACCTGATAATCTTCAAGTAAAAATCTCCTGAACCATGAACATTGAAGGAATCCTAACTTAAAACTAAATGACAAAAGGTCTCAAAGGTGGGTGATGATGCACAACTTCAGCTCATACTTAATGGAACAGAACTGAGTATTAAATCCTAAAAAACTATGACTATGGAGTATGACTATGATGTTAAAATAACTCACTGACAAAGCAGCACATTTTTGGGGGAATCACAAAATGTGACCGATGACAAATACTCATACAGCAAATGAAGAAAACAAAACAAAAAATGGTGCTGCCAGCAGACATGTCGTATGACCTAACAGTGCAATGAGGTCATACTCTCAGCAGCTGGACCAGAGGGATGCAGAAAGCCTTCAGTGTCTGATCAAGGCTGGAGTCATCCAGTGAGCTCCCTGCTGATTGCTATATTGTCATACCCGGGGGGATTGTGGGGGACGTGGGCAGCTGACTGAGAGTCAGGCTTTCATCTGATATATTCATCATGACCTGGGTGGGAGTCTCACCTTGTTCTTCTCGTAGACTGGAGGCAAAGCGAAGAGCAGGATGTCAGCTGGAGAGCAAAGGGAGACAAAGACGTGTTAGTGTTTGATTCTAATGTTTCAATGGAAATCACTTTTCACATAAGAATATAAAACCCCTGCTACGGGGGTGCAGTCTGAAGTATGTTTTTACTGCTATACAAGCTAATTTGATCATTTCAAAAAACAGCACAATATTAACACTAAGTTAAGTCTCCAAAACGCCCCCTGAGTTTATTTTCACATCTATCAATATCCTTTAACTATCAAGCTGTTATAAGGGCTTATTTAACAGGTTGATAAATATTTGTCTTTGATGGTATTAGCAGTATTTTTAAATCAACTTATTAGTCATTAAAAACATGATAATGTGAAAACCTTTTTGTAAAAGTTTGGGATGGTTGAGGAAAGAGACATGGTCAGTGACCTCAGAGAGCTTTGCTGTCCTGATATGTGCTATCCATTATGGGATGGTTCCCTGTGGTTATCTGGTCATCACTTCATATATACAGTAATCTACTGCCTATGATCTATCCAATCACTTGGACCATAACAGCGAATGAGCATGGTGGCCTCACTACAATACCCAAGGTGTATTATTGTCTCACAACGACATCTGCTAGTTTCAATATATCGTGCAGCCCTATTAGTTACAGGAGTTTACAGAAGTGATGACTTAGAAATATGGATTATTTTTAATGTGAGCATTTTATTGGGGAAAACAGAAACATGCACGTTTTCTACATGGCATGGTGAATGTGGCACGTTTCCTGGTTCCCACAGTGCTTACCCAGGATCAGAATGGTGATTCCATTGAAAACAGCTCCTACGTAGGTCAGCAGCCACATGACCACAGCCAGCTGAGGAGAGGAGAGCAAACAAAGGAGCACACAGGGTGAAGTATTTCCAGGACACCACCCTTACTTTGGTTTTACTGATATCACACTCAAAATGATGAAATCATGTGGTAAATAACAGTGACAAACTAATTTTGTGGCCTCATCCTCTTACTGGTGTAGAGGTAAAGCAAACTGTAACGCTTAGTAACCAAAACCAAGTAACATAACATCATCGATTGGACATTTAAAACTCAGTGGACAGCACAAACACAGAAACTACTCTTGCATACATTTCCTCATTATTTATGCATGGAGCAAAGTGTCCATATCAGGACACCACAGAGGAAGCTGCTGTTCTTCAGAAACACCTGAAGTTTGCTTAAGAGCAGCTCGACTCTCCACATCACTGCCGGGAAAGGTTAAGAGGACTGATGAAACTAAGCCTGAACTGTTGAAACATGCAGCTACTGTTCAGTGGAGACAGCTTCATGATTTGGGGTTTTGCTTCCTTTCGGGTTTGGATAGTTCATTAATATGGAGGGGGAAGAATTCTTATTCCTTACAGTATAATGTCAGGGATGCTGTGTCCCAACTGAAGATCACTAGTTAATGAAACAGCAAGACAATCACCCTTAAAGTAAATCTACTACAGAATAAGTTCAAACCAGAAAAAAAAAAAATCAGAACACATCCATGATTGTGACAGTGAAACAGGTCAGAACATCTCCTTCAAATTAAGATGTATACATTCTTGTGCAGGTTACAACATGTGTTCAGGTAAGCCACAGAAGGGGCTGGGGCTGACATTTGATGGTAATCAGTTTACATTTGCACTTTGATCTACAAGCGATTAGACGTGTATTACATCACAGCTTACACCTGCTCCCACTAACAAAGACCAACCACAAACTGCTGCTGCAACAAACTGAATGATAACTTTACTTTGCTCCATTTTTTTTTACCTTGAAAGCTTACAGACGTCTTTCCCATATACTCACAACTGCTGGGGTTTCTTTTAACAATACAGATCTGGGTCCGACTATTAACTGACTGACTCGCTCCTCATGTTGAGTGACTGCTGAACTAATCGGAGTTTAAAAAAAAAGGATTCTCCCAGGAGAGGAGTATGTATGAGCAGAGTGGAAATAGATACCTAGTACCATACATTATAAGTCATTTAAATGATCATAACAAAGGGTGACAGTGGGCGGCTGCAGCTGCTCACCTTTAGGGAGTCCACAAGGTCCTCGACCAGAAAGAGGCGGCTCATCTGCTTTAGGGCTCGGTTGATGTAGGTCAGACTGGCGTCCACGTGCTTGCGGAAGGTCTCTGGGGGGATGCTGACATCCTTATCTATCAGCGTTCTGCAGAGAGGGAGGAGGAGGGGAAGGTGAGCACTAAATTAGGCTAAGTGAAAGTGCAGCAGGAAAACGTGCATAACCAGCCTGTGGTAAAAATAAATATTCAAAGAGCAAACCATAACATTTCATTTCACTTCAGAATTATAATTTTGTACCACTTGGCACAAATTAACGATAAAAAGCTAAAAGGAGGTTAATAGGGCTGCTGATCAAGACCAATGGCTCATTGATTACTTAGTCATGTAAAGAAATGTCTTGTTTTCAAGACTCACTTTCTGGCAGGTATTTCTTTCTCTTCTGTGACACTTACTGAATTTCACAAATTATTTCCTCTCACTGCTTCTTTACCTTTAAATCGATTGTTGGCTGTTAAATTCCCATCTATAAAACTTGCACAGAAATTTCACATTAAAAACTTTTCATCAGCTTGGTGCAACTTTAATTTTAAATAGATGCAAAAACAATCACGTTTCACGGACGGTAGATTAACAGCAATTAGAAAAAAACATTATAAAGTAGGAGCAACTGTAAATGATAAGTGGATATCATATTTTCATTGAAGCAGAAACTGTAACATAACTGTTCATTATTTATCTAGAGAGCCATCACTGCGCAGATAACTCCAGCTTCCAGTTTTTTGTGATTCATTTGTTTTGTTAGAGCTCTTATTAAATACTGACATTACCTCAACACTGGCTGTTATTTGACCATTTATGGTAAATACATTCCATGTCACTGGAAAAGGGTGCAGAACGTATCTTTGTGATGTGACGTCTTTGGTTTGTGCTCTGGAGACGTAAGATGGGCATTTCCCTCAATTTATGAATATAATGTTGGGTTAATAGCTTCATTGAATTTGTACCGTGGACGTATCATGTGGTTTTCATAATAATACATCATGTTCCATTCTGTAACTCTCTTTATCAGTTGGTTTGATGTTCAGATGAAATATCAGGAGGGCTCAGTTTTGTGCCTTTAGAGAGGAGGTAGGATATGAACTTTATGAAGCCTCTGGGCATTAAAGTGGCTTTGGTGGCTTATGTGAAGCAGTGGTTTAATCCATGTGGCAGAGCAAGGCAGCAACATGGCTCACTGAAACTAGTTTTATCGCAATCAATCTTTCATGCTCTTTTTATTATTCCATGCAGTGGAAGTTGTGTTGTGGACATGCCTAACATTGGTACTTTATGTTAATTCAGCCACCATCAGAATGTGCATAGTCTCATGTCTTCACTTCATTCAGAAGACTTTCAAATTGTGACAGTCTTCTAATATATGTGTTTTAAAGCCTAGTTTTGACACTGTTTGGTGTTACCATATCAAGATTAGAAGTCTGACCAGCATTTCTTTCTAATGCAAAAAAATAAATACAAATAAAACGAATATCATTGCAAGACTGTGCAAGAATTCTGAGTGAAATACTGATCAATTCAAACCAATTCAATCAAAGCTCCCAGCAGTATTGATGGCAGCTTTCTTTTTCTATTTGGTCTTACTTGAAGGGGTGTCCATCGCTAGACTTCTGCACGGCCTGGACCACAGACTTGTAGATGCGGAAGGTGATGGTGACACAGAGCAGGGCCAGTAGCAGGTAGGACGCCACGCTGATGACACTGAAGGCTGCCAGGGACAGCAGCATCAGCATGGACAGACCGAACACCACGCCCGACTTCTTGGGGTCTCGCCAGTTGATCAGATCCTTCACTGTGGAGGTGAAGGGAGGAGGTTAGACTGGTGTTTGTTTGACAGGCCTACACTGAAATATCATGAAACCTGTTTAAAAAAGAAATAAACTACAAGCACATCCAAATCTTTCCCATGTAATCTGTTGTTAGATGGAGCATATTAGAACACTGTTTTAAAGCAGTTTGATGGATCACATTTGATACAAAAACAAATACTAATTACTTCTATTCCTAGGATGACCAATATTAAGTTACTGTCTTTGAAAATGTATGCAAAACACTTCCTGTACATATTTCCGCTTAAAACAGGACAATGAACAGGAGAGATTTTGCCATCAAATAGCTGAAAGGCTTGTTAATGTTGTGTTCCACTGATGGAAGCATTATGCATCTAAAATAAAAACACAAAATAGAGTATGACATGTCTCGATGAAAAATTGGATTTGCTAAATTTATTAAGATTATTACTAAATATGGAGCAGGTTTAGATTTTACATCAACTTAAACAGGAGCAAATCAGTAAACACTAAATTATTGACCTTGTTGAAAATAGCATCAACTAGGCCTTTAGAGAAAAACCCTACTACTCTGCAGCTCTGGCCCAGTAAAATGTTAAATGAATATGCGCCATAAATATCCTTGGGTGTCTGTGGCCAAGAGTAACAGAGAGGCACATAGCTGTAGACGCCAGCGTCATGTTTGCATGCATGTCCTGTGAGGAGTTCTGCATGCAGAAGTAATAGCCTCTATACAAGGCGGTTATGTAATGCTGGACTGTCACTCCTTCCCCCTGCGTAGGGAAAATGGGGGTATTTAAAAAAGCCTTGTGTCAAATTGGTGGAGAAGCCACGTGGGCTGATGCCTCAGGGACGGTTCAGGCCTCAGTGCTGCAGCTAGTTTAATGGGAACACACGTTATAAAGGACCCACCGACACACCACAGAAAACTGAACAGCTATTTGACAATTCCCATTTCAAACGGCTTTATCGTGTTATTCCTTAGCTAAATCTTGCAATATCTTTTGTGATACAAAATACAAATGACCTGTTTTTTTGCACTAAGACAGCATTTATTTCAAGTTTGCGTAACTAAGTAAAAGATACCTCCGCTATATAAATATCAAAAGTCAAACAGATCAATGAATAACATTGACTCAAGACTCTACTTAATTGCATTGTCTTTCTGTAGTCAAGTTCAAATAATGTGCCTACTCACTTTTAATCAACTATGACTCCTCAGAATTTTGTATAAGGGAACCAGAATTATTTCTTCACTGTCTGGATTTTCATTTTGTAACTTTTATAATTTTAATTTAGATTTATACTGAGTTTGTTCTGAACAAATTTAGAAATACAGCTCAATTGCTTCTCGAATGAGTGTGCTAAAAGTTTCTGAAGCACGAGAGAAACTTGTCAAGTGTGATGCAAATATGACGAACAGTTTGCAAGATATGCAATCCACATACAGACAGACGTTAATTAATAATAATTAATTACAGATACCATTGTCTATCTTTTGTAGGTGGACTGAAAAGACCACAAACAATTACAGCCTCACAATTGACCATATTGTGAAACAGAGTTGAATTATCACCCATAGAGGAAGCATCAGAGAAGCATCAAACTTCTTGAATGTAGGACTTGTTGCAGAAATCTGTTTGTATCGATTGTGTTCGAACAATGCTAACCCCCTGAACTCTACTAACCTTGAAGCATCTATTCGACAAAGTAAATGAAATAATGTTAACAAATTACTGTGGTAAATTTGCAGCATGACACAACCTGATCACATGCAACATGTGTGTCCAGTTTTTCAGCAGTGACTGTAAATTAAAACATACATCATCTGTATCTACTGCGAAAATACTTTGTGTTGTAAATGCAGTTTCAGTCCTGGGACATGTTTATGACACCTTTATGTTTTGAAGTTGTCACTTATAATTGCAGACAAAGGACACGTAGAATTAATCTCTTCAATTGCAGTGTAGTTCAGAATGTCTGAACTGTTGGTACAGTGGTGCCTGTCTCCTCTCAGGCCTGTGGCTGTGAGTGTAGCTTTAAGAGAGGCACACAACACAGCGAAAGCAGGCCGAGAGAGAGAGAGAGAGAGAGACAGAGAGAGGGTGAGAGAAAGAGGGACACGAGAGGAGATATTGAACAAGGGACATCAAGCTCCAGCTGCCTCCCTGTGGGTGCCCGCAGCAAAGCATGCTGGGAGAACGCACACACCCCTGCAGTGCAAGGTGAGAAAACCCCACTTATTGCAGCATTACGTCAACTTTGTTTCCAGCTCAACGAATGTCAACTCAGTAAATATGCGGAATTTGTAAATCCACCCACTTATGTACCAAAATATGTACAAGGTCATGAATCCAGAGGTTATGAGAGCAAAGTTGCTACGCTAAAGACAATTATAGGTAGCAGAGACTTATAATGAGCTGCATAACTACAAACTGTTCAGCAGGAGTAATAAGCTGTAAGATTACATCAAGCAACAAGTAAGCCTGTTCAAACCTTGCTCTATTTTTCATTTGACCCCATTACAAACCCCAATAAAAGCTTTGACTAAAAACCAGATAACAGCCACAACAAAAAATGAATTACCGGTTCATGTCAGGCAGCTTAATGGGAGTCAAATACCAAACACTGACAGGTTCAATTTGATGTGCTTTTCCTCCACTTAATCAAAAATGGCCTAAATTCCACGAATCTTTGAAGCACTGACAACAAGTCTGGCATTAGTAAGTCAACAAAGAAAAGTCAGAACGCCTTCAGCTTAAAACTATGGGGATTTCACAAATGGAATGTTGTAGTGGATGTTTTAAAGGTGCTACTTAGAAAATAATCAGTAAGCGTCGAGCATGACGAGCAGCAAACCAACTGAAATGAACACACCTTGTACCCCGCCTAATATCCCACTGAGGAGCAGCACTGCAGTGAAGCGTTAAAATAGAACAAGCTCATGGCTGGAGGGGGAGGACACGAAAACACATGCCCCTCTATAGAGTGCAGATAAATCAGAGCTTCCTCTTTGACATCAGTTTCAGTAAAGATTCTAAAGATTGTGTGCATTGTTAAGAGGCTTCACAGAACAATGTAAATGACCGATTTTGATACTTAAAATGTCTGATACATGACATTTTATGCTTCTTCAGCACACCTTTGCTGCAGCACTAGCACTCTGCACTGTTCTCTGCCATGCCAAACCCAAGTTAGCATGTTCAACACAGATGGAGACGTATCACTGAATGTGTTAGGATTACTGTCTGCATACCAACCTCTGGGTCTATGCGTGTGTGGAATGGAGATCAAGTTTGCAGAAAAGGGAGGGTACTGCAGAACTGGCAGGAGTTGTTACTCCTGAAATATAACACCTTTTAAGAGTCTATGTCTGTGCAGTTTTGTTAATGAGGCCTTATCCACTAAAAAAAGACCATTGATTCCTTTCCCTTTGCCAGTAGTACAGTTTGACTTTGAATTTCTGGTGAGTCACAATAATGTCACAAAGCTGCCCAAAAGCAAGGTTTGTAAGCAAACGAGAACAGAATGGACTACTGACTATGTTACAGTAGTTACTTTCTTATATCTTTTACTTCAAAAAACAACACTGACTGAAAGATGTCCGAGCAGTTGCTGAGATTGCAAATAGTCCGAGAAGTTACAGATGGTACAACAGAACTTCATTGTTTCCATTATATTGCTATTAATTTGAGTTATTTGACCTGAAAACAAAGCACGCTGAACCCTTTCTCGCCAAAGAAAAAAAAAGCAGTGGTGTCAGTGGGTTTTTCTTTGTTCAGTGTGAAAGGGGCTTAATGCATTCCAGGATTCTGACCTTCACAACTTGAAGTGAAGAGTATACACAATCATTATTAGAGTGGTTTAAATCAGCTCTCATGTCTATAGTGAAGAAGAGTGGGAGTATTATCAAAATAATTTGCATTAAGATTATTCTAGAGGACTTTATTTTCATTTGTTGTGTTTAATCTTTATTTAAACAGGGAGTCCCTTATAAATAAAAATCTCTTGTTTGAGGGAGATTACTTTTGCATCACTTTGTTTAGGTACCTTGTCTTTTAATCATGTCGTGGTTTTCACCAAGTGTACTGTGGAAAGTTGCACAAAGACAGAAACCTGACACTGAGGATTGACTGTAACACATGACTTCCAAGGTTCTTGCAAGCCAACACTAGGCCACCATATTGAATCCCCCAACCACTCTTTATATGGACCACTGCCCAGCTGTAAAGGACAGAGGGCAGAAGAGGGTCATAAGCTCAAAATGAATGGGAATCACTGCACTATAAGCTGCCTTCGTACACTACCCTTTGCTTTGATTGCTATAATCACTGTGACAACTGCACTGTCTTCAGCTTCCTGTCCAATAAGACTCTATGACTTTCAAGAGAAATATTTATGTGTATTGCAGGCCCTTAGGTGCAAATGCAAATAAATACTTTACACAGTATTATCTGACATAACTAAGGGTAGGCAATATCACATCCAATGATATCATTTCTATTGTCAACTTTGAAAAGGTATTCAGCATTACATGTATCCTTAAAGGGTGATGAGCTGTATCCAGTATTCCTTGATGTATCAGGCATTAAGACATTCTGACACAAGCACACCGGATCCAGTTACTTAACCGCTCCATTTCACTGCTTTTTGGCATTTGATGCTGAACATGTGCCATCATGTTGTAGTAAAATTTGCCCTAGTAGCAAATATGGGTTGCGTCAGTGCATGCCATACTGCGGTGAAATGTCCTCACTGAAGCTTCACAAGAACTGAATTCTCCAATTTTGCTCCAACTTCTAGGTTGTTTGGATAAACGATAGAATGAGTAACATCTAAACTCTGTAGGAAGTTGTCAAACATCTGTAGATGTTGTCAAAAAGGCATGATATGGAAGTCTCTCACAAGCTAATTTTTTCCCATTCTACACAACTATACGTCCCTGTTAAGGTACGATGTATTTAAGCGTGAGCCATTATTAGATTAAACATTGATGACTTTTTTTTATTTAGGATGCATTTGAACTATAGATCAAATATAAAGATGGATGATGTGACAGCTCCCAAGAGTGAAGACAAATAATCTTGATCATCTCTTTGTAGCTGACTGCAATATAGGTCATAAATCCTGCCTCCTCAGTGGACGGGACACGGACCAAACTAAGAAGTAAGATGAATTTTTCCCAAAGATAAATTCTTTCCTTTTAGGCAGTTCTTATTACACTTATGTATCTTAAAGTGTTCCCACGTCTGATAAGTTCAGTTTTTAAATGGTTATTTGATGTTATAAAAATTGGGCAAATCATCATAATTGACAGCTGAGACTAACTCTTGATTGGTGTGTATTGGCAGGATCACGATACCGCGCAAACTCTAGCTCAAAATGAAAAAAATAAAACTCAAAATGGTGGTACTCGTATCCAGGATATTTGAGCTTCTATTTTTGAAACAGGTGAAAGTGGAGAAATGTCATCCATCTTTTTATACAGTCTATGGTTTTAACTAAGTTGTTTGAAGCTTACTCAGGCCTACACTTCAGGCAAATTAGGCCAAAAGTAGGGAATGGCAAACAAAACAAAAAAAAGTCCTCCTGCAATCATCAGGTAGCTGCATTTTTTTCTTCTCGTCTAAAAACATCTGTCTACACAAATACAATATATGAAAAGAGAAAAACATCTTGAAAAGGAGCAGGCAGTTACAAGGTGCAAGTGGGAAAAGGGATCCTATCGAGGTAACTGCATTAGCTTAGAAGGCCTACTGCCCTAAAAGAAGGGGCGTTACCTGATAAGTGGGTTAGTATCGCTGTCAAGACATGCTCAGCAAGATGATAGGCTTCAGCTACCCATTCATCAATGGCTTCCACCTCTTTGGAGTATGTGCTGTCGATTGCAAGTTCACTTTTGGAACACGGAGGGGTAGGAACTGATGTATCGGAAGACTGTTCTATAACAGTAGCATTGGAATTAGCTTTGTCCTTGTCAGGAACCTTAGACTGAAGAGATGCCAACTCATCCTCCTCTTGACTGCTGCCCAGCTCTTTGAGAGCACTGATGGTAAGTTCTTCTTGTTCAAGGTCCATCACCATGGTTGGTGTGGACTGGGAGACAGACCAACCAGTTTCACAGAACTTGGACTCGGAGAGGACACTCTGTTGCTGGTTGTCAGGTTCTTCATCCTCCCTAGATTTCAGGCACTCTCTCATGAACTCCACAAAGCTATCTGTACGCTCCAAAACTGTGCTGTCAGGGTCAATACTCTCTGGGATCTGGGTTGCCTCTGGTTCGAGGACACCTGGTTTCATGTCATGCTGGAGAGAGTTTCCATTTGCAATATTATCTGAAACATTATCCGTGGTCGTTATCTTATTGAAATCTGGCTCATTGATGCTGCTTAATGTCTCACAATAATTCAGTGAAGTGAAGTCATCCAGAGTTTGACAGTCCTGTTTGTTCTCCAGAACATCACTTTGTGCAGGGCTTGAATTCAGTGTTTGAATGTGGATTTTAGAAGGATCAGTAAGAAACTGCTCATCCACAGGTGAGGATCGATCATAATCGTAATCAAAAGACTCTCGGTCATATATCTCATCTTGAATTAAGCTGGTTTTAGAGTGGGAAGCTACTTCCACGCAAGTCTCTTTTACAGCTGTGTTGCTACTCAAATCCAATTCGGGTTGGATGGAAGGAACTGATTCCTTGGACTCAAGATTTGTGCTGCAAGATTTAACCAGCATATCGTGTGCTTCATCTGACCATTCGTCATCATTGTCTGGGAAGTCCACTTCTTCTTTTGGGACTATGAAAGGTAAGGGTTCATCATTTGCTTTATTAAAAGTACTCTGTGTCTTTGTGATATGTGCTTGGGAAATGTCTGATTCAGAGACCTTTGAAACAGTTGGATCGGGTGGGGCCTCTGGCACAGATTTAGGCTCCTGATGGTACGCTTCTGGAAGAGATTTAAGAATCTTGTGTTTAGGACTGTATTCAACATCAGAGTCCACAGGTGAGGATGGGGGAGAGTAGCCTTCGATGAATTCAGTTTCTAAGGGGCGTGTCTTGGGTTGTTCATTTTCACTGTACTCTGGTTCTGGGGTTTTGGGAGCCTCTCTGGTTGAATCTTTTAAAACTTCATAATCCTCATCTTCATCTACTTCAAGCTCCATTTCCATCTCCTCTTCACTGTAATTTGGCTCATCTGTCTCAATAACATTGATTGTCGGAACCTGCATTACCGTCCTCTCTGACTTTGGTGGAGGGGTCACCTTTTCCTCAGTGGGGAGAGAAGGAGCTGTCGAGGCAGGGGCACTGGTGGGATCATTTGAAAATGCTGGATCAGAAGATGCAATGGGAACAGATGCAGGGATGATGACACCATCTTCAATGACAGTATCATCCGACTCTCCTGAGCTGTCTGCTTCACTTGCTTCTGGCGGATCTCTGGTCCAAGTGGTCTTCTTGTCATGCAAAACATTCTGTTTAGCATTCATGTCAATTGGTGGGGAGACAGGAGGAGATGGGGAGTCAAAGCCTGCAGGAGGAGCAGGTGATGCTGGAAGCTCTGAATCAAGATTTGCTTGAACCTGGACGGCTGGTTTTTCCTGCTGATCCCACATGTAGGCTGTTGGCAAAAAACTAAGGTCAAACTCTGCCTCCTCCTCTTGCTTATGTGCATCACTTAGCTGATCCTTCAGCTCATCCTTCAGTTCTGAAGTTACAATAGGAGAATCCATGAAAGCATCAGGGACACCAGCAAAGGTAGCAGGAGCATTGGGTAAAACTATGTCAGTCTCCTCCTTCTCTTTTGATGCAACAGTATTGGAAACCAGGGTACCTTTGATTAGATCTACAGCATCAAGGTCTGGCACAGGTGGTAAATGAGCCTTCATCCACACTTCTGTTTCTTCAAATTCATTCACTTGTCTTAAATCTCCAAGTACTTCAAAGGGGGATTCCGGTGACTCCTTATCAACAGACACTTCTTTTTTCTGGTTAGTCGGTACAATTATCTCAGTGGGAGATTTTGGGGTATCATTGGGAGATTTTTGGGCCTCATTGGGAGATTTTTGGGCCTCATTGGGAGATTTCTGTATGTCAGTGGGAGACTTTTCATAGTGGCGATCTCTGAAGTGAGAGAAACCTCCCTCATTTCTAAAGTCGGGTTCCTTCTTTTTGGCAGCAAGAGCTTCCAATGCCTTTATTCGCTCAGAAACTGGAGATGTCTTTATTGGTGAATCCGGCTGTCCATCTGGTGGCCCTGCTTCAGTCGCATAGTGACCAGGTGTGAATGAGCCAGGTTGAGAAGGAAAGCGAAGGGATGTCGCTACACCTTCACAGGGCTTTTCAGAGCCCAGGACAACTCTTTTGTCTGCATCACCATGCATGAAGAATGAAAGCGAAGAGGAAAAAGGAGGGAAGGTCATACAAATCACAGTCACTAAAATCTTATGCACTTCTACTATTCAGCGAGACATTATTGTTGCAGCCCAAGCAATCATGCATTGCATAATGATAATGTAAGGCAGATTCATGAAATAGATGGGATCTTCACTTTTTGCATGCTGCTTTAAAGTAATCCACAAAGTTACCATCAAGAAGCACTTAAATGGTATCTTAATTTATTGGATGATCAAATGAAGCAGCAAAATAAATAAAAACTCACTGACAGAGTTCTTGTAAATTAACATGTGTGGCTATGGCCACTGCTCATCAGTTGCAACCTGTATATCAAGTGTGTATAACTTACTATACTTGCAGGCCTGACGGCAGTTTCTCTTTGTTATTGATTATTTGATTCGATTATTTAATTTAATGTAATTCATTAATAAATTCTTTCGATTTTATCACGTTGAAGAAGTTGATTTGACCACCCTTCTCTTTAGATACAAAGCTAAAATTATTTTGGCACTTTTATGTCATATGCATTTTTACAAAAGAGTAGAGTTAAGTTCGCATTCTTCTCTTAAATTTCATGTAATCTGAACTTTGGAGTCAGCCTCAAGTATTTATAGGGTTATATATGTATTGGTATTGTAGGCCTACATTTTTTAAGTTTGTCCACCAAAAGTTGCAGTCACTGAGACTAATACTTTCACTGTACAGAAAACTGAAAAACTTGATGAATGAAATGGACAGTAGATCCATGTCATGTGTGTCAAGACAACTCCGTCACTCTGCTTCTTGCCGTAAGCAGACTCCAGTCTCCAGTGTAGTTTGAAACCGTTTGGGCCGTATCAAATCTGTGTCTAACCCTTGTCAAGTGGGATGTCAGCCTATATTGGTTGACCCAGGAAACATTACCAGTCTTAAATAATGTAAAAAACTAAACTTTTTGATGGGTTATAAAAATGTTTTCTTCTGTCATCTAAAACAGAGAGTGAGCATCTTTATCTGGATGTTCATTGGTTTTTTAAAAGTAACACTTGACCAGTGGATCCCCTCCCATTTTGCAACTTTTTGCATTCAATATATCCAGACAAGTTCCTGACCTTCACAGACACATTCAGGCCCATTCCATCCAATAAAATTTGGAATGAATGCCATCGAGACAAAATTACATCAACTCTTTTAACACTTTCTTGAAGGACAGACTGAGCAAACCACATCTCCTCAGTGCATTCTGTATACTTCAGCAAAAAGTGGCCAGACAACATATTGTCACTAACTCTCTAACACAGATATGGACAAGAGTTCTGATTAAAGAGAGGCTGTGTTTCTTATGTACATTTCACTATAAATGAAATGCAGACCTGCACACATATACACACCCAACCCAGAATTTACTGTCAGTTCATTTAAGGGCTAAACCATCAGGAAATGGTTCAGTCTAATGATTGGATAGCCACCTGCCAGCCAATAGCTGAGATTCAAATGTCTGTGTCTACAAAAATGCAATTTTATTCAAATTCAAAGATTTCTAGTTCTGCACATTTATTTCAAACACAACATAAAAGAAAATGATGAATCTCAAAAACTCTTACCCACAACAAAAGAGTTGCACTCATTGTTTTGGTCAGTTACTTGATACATAATTAGTGTTGGTTAACTGCCCATTATAACATCAGCAAACCATGTAATAATCTGATGTTAGAGTTAGATAATACTGCTGCTCCTGTGCACATTATGAGGTAATTTAAACACTATTTACTCAGTCACAGAGCTGAGTAAGATTTTATAAATCACTTTGATGGCAAGGCCCCCCCCCCCAGCCATTGTGGAAGCCACATAGTTCCCAAAAAAATTCTAAGCAACTGTTCCAACAATAACATGATCCCTTTCAGCACCAATGATCTCCCATTTCAAACACCCATCACCATACATCAACCTCCACCTACAAATGACAATGAATTAATTAAGGTATTTAGAGATTGGCTGATTTTGTCTAGATAATTTTTTACTTGAAGTGTTAGAATATTAACCATGTCTGCACAATACCATGACCTCTACCCTTCCCTGACAATGTATAGACAGACTTTTATACTAGTGCCCAACTGACTGGTCAACTTTATCTTGGATAGCACTGCCTCCTACCCTACACCACAATACAATGCCTTGTTCAAACTAGGTCACATGAATGGACTTTCAATCTTGCCAACAGTGCTGGAGTCCTTTAGCTCTGTAGCCTACTTGTAAACAACTTCCAAAATGTGCCATCTCCTAATTTAGGCCTATGAGGTTTTCTACATCTGATGTATGTTATTTGCTTTCTGCAGTAACTGGAGTTTTCCGATTATGTATACGGCCTGGCTATCATGATGAGCTCGTAATAGGTCGAGATTCACAGACTTGTGTTTTAAGTGTGGAATTGTGATATGTGATTAAAATACATTGTGGCCCATCGATGCTATTCTAATTTAACAAGCACTACTTTATTGACTACCATTTAGTCACACGCAAGTCTAGACTTCTACCATTGAGAAAAACCACAGCTCAAAAATAATCTGAAGCAAACTAATGAAAGAAAACCTACTTTTGAATGCTTGAAGCAAGGATATGAGACATGCACAAAGCCTAAAAAGATAAAAGCAGATTGTGGGGTGGAGGGCGAGTGAACAGCCACAGGAAATGCTAGGCCCAGGCCACTGGGCGGTGGATGGTATCTCCAGTGCCACTCATCCTCTGGGACCTGGTTGCTAAGAGGGCTGAGAGAGGGTAGCTTGGATACTAGGGCAGGAAGAAGGTAGCACCATCCCGCCGGGACATCAACCTGATCCATTTTTAGGTTTCTGCTCTTGTGTGCACAATGTGAACTTGAACTTCTCTGCTTTCTTAAAATAAGGTGGCAATCTTGGGATTATCTTGAACCGACAGTGAGGGCTGCTGACCTAAATAATGCTCGTTAGCAGGCGGAGCCGGCTGAAATGGATCAAATTGCTAACAGCTGCAGAGGCAACGTTTTACAGGTTTAATTCTTGGCGTCTGTAAAGATCCTGGAGATCAGCAAGAATAAGCTGCAGTGACTTCTAAATCAGAGTTATAGGGGTTTCCCTGTAGACAGCTAGGGATTTTTGCCAATTTGATAGATCACTTCCAAGGCAACCGAGGCACATTATTCAAAATGTACCATGTGTGTAAATATCTTTTAAACACTCTGCTGTTTCAGCTCCTGCTTCTCTGACTATGCATAGACACATTTCCTGCAGCCATTAGAATAATCTAAACATAGCCGTGTGTAGCATGACCTGGCAGCAGGGGTGGGGGTGGAGAAGAAAATTACCGACGCCATATGTCACTGAAAACAGGAGGTATGCTCCCCTGCTAACAAACCATTAGTCCAGCATCTGAGGGTCAGCAGTGTCTGAGCCAAATGGGTGGAACACGACTAGTTTTGTAGGAGGAAGGGCAGGTAAAGACCGGTCGAACTAGGAAAGGAGCTAGAGTTAGAGCTCATCATGTTGCCGGTTTCTTCGCAGGTCCTTTTTATTTTTATTGTTTAATAAAAATAGACTGTTACAAGCAGGAGAGGGGCACTTGAAAGAGGGATGAAGTAGCGCATAGCAGCAGGCCGGCGTGAGAGTAAAGGATAGAGGGAGAACAGGCGAGCAGCGTAAGAGAACCATACACTTGCCTTGAGGAGACTGAATGAGAGATACAGGCGAAGAGGAAAGAAAGGAATCTGAAAAAATCAAAAGGACAGAAGAATGATCATCCTAGAAGAAATAACTCCTATCCACTGCAACCATGGAAATAAAGGCATTCAAATAAGAGGTTAACTTATCCAGCCTTAACAACTCTATTTTTACGTAGAAGTTAACAGATGCCCATGCATTTGATCTCATTGTTAACTTCACTTAAAGTACACCAACTTTAATACATGCACTTATATTTGCTATGACGGAAAGACCAAGAAGACCTTTTACTTAAGAAGCAGGCAAAAGCATTTCTCACTTTGCTTCCGACAAATTAACCACAACTACTGCAAAAAGACCATCATTTGTTCTTCAGTACCTCTTACATTGTACATGGTGTGTTCTAAAGAAAGTAGCAAGACACAACCAGTTTATGTAAAGTACAATCCAAGAAGTATGTGGGCAGTCTTATCCAACACACCTGTCAACATACTTTTGGTCTGGGGCTGTTTGGGCGAGGCCTCAAAATTCCCCATTGAGGAAAATCTTACTGCTACAATAAACAATGATAACAGTTTGTGTTTGATTAACCTTTCGGTAAAGGCTAAGAAGAGACTGGTTCCCCCAGTTTGTTGTACTATTACATATCATTTAGCTCACGCTTTTATCCAAAGAATGACTGGTCTGCATGGATCACTGACCTCAACCCCATCAAACTCCTTTAGGACGAAAATAGATTGCCAATCAGACCATAAAGCACAACAGCATTGGACATCACTAATGTTCTTGCAAAATCCTTACAAAAGTGTCTCCAAAATCTTGTGGAGAGTCTGTGTTAAGAGGGCTGTACCTCACACACAGATCTACCAGCACGAATAGCAGCCTCCCGGAGGATCAGAGTTATGTCGACACCTCTTAAACAAAGTTTCTATAAAAAATTATTATAATTAGTTTAATGTACGGCTGTATCAAACTGCATTAATTTCAGTTTAGTTCAACTGATTGTATACATGTAAAACTGTTCAGATTGTACTTCTGTTCTTGTAACTGTAAATCCTTTAACGTTTCATGTTTGGACATCCTACATCCAGAAATCAGCCTCTGTCAGGGTTAAGAGGAAGTCACACTTCATACTAGTCTTTTAGTTTATGAATGCATCACTTTTGCTACATTTACACCTGGTGTCCACACTAGTCTGGAGTCTGTGTCCCAGAAAAGAAGCCTTTTGGAAACAATGACGCAGACAACAACGCTTGCTTCTTCATTGAGTCTTATCAGTCAAAGACTCGACTACCAGCAGTGAATGCAAGGCATTGCTAACACTTACTTTCAGTGACAGTTCCACCTGGTACCTGCTCTTACTTTTCACCATTGCCGTTTCTAGTTTGTAGCTTGTTCTGCAAGTAAGCAACCAGCTGCAGGGTAGAACATTTGATCCGTTTACGCAGGCAGGTACATGACAAGTGTATGTGAATGGTCACATGATAATGCATTGTCAGGTGTGTTAGTGTGGATTAGGATTATTTGTGATGTGTAGCTAACACGCTTGTCTGGAGGGAGATCATTTCAAACATATTAATGTGAATCTAGCCTGGGTCATGATTTAGACTGCTCTTCCCTTCTCATTCATTTGAAAGGGAGAAGTGAGCAGATGCAGCTGGCTGGCCATCCAAAATGACTGCATCATGCAGCAAAGTAATTGAATATGGTTGAACTTTTGCTGCAATGCAACATGATGTCATCTGGCACCCATTCCAAGTGTGCATGCAAGCCCGTTTGTCCTGCTGGATTTCTCAGATTGTATTTCGCTTTCTCACTGGTACATGGACAGCACACCCTCAAACATGCAGCCCCTTGCCTTGTTTACAGGCATGACTTACGTCTGTCTGGATGTTCACCGAAGATGTGGGAAGGTTTCAGGTTTACTCAGGGATGTGCGGCCTCTCCCTTCAATTCATCTAAAGTGGAGTTGGTACAGGCCGAGCAGGTTGGGGTTGCTGTGCCCTTGCAGTGCAACATTCCTTCTGTCAGAATCATACAGCTGATACTCTCTCAACACACCACACCTTCACCTTTTACGCATAGTGCCATGTCATCGTTAACAAAAAACCTTTGACATTAGAAATAGATATTAGAAAGCCTTTTCACCATCCCCAAAAAACTATATATGGATATTACCATAGGTCAAAACAAACTAAATATGAGCATACAATTATATATATAGCAAAATATGGAAATAACAATTATGTGAAAAGGTCTTAGGTCTGACTAATGTCAAGCTGTGTAAGTAAAACCAACATGCATCAACATACTGATTTAAAGACGTCATAACCTGAGTTTTCAACACAGCAGAAGAGAGTAGAAGATTAATTTATATATATCACTACATCCGCTGCTAATGGAGCATGGGGTAATGTCAGGCGTTGCAAAACTGCATTTTGCGTTGTCTATGGTAAACGTTGTTAAAAAAATCAACTGTTCAAGTAGCATCAACCAAATCTCATTATTGTTAATATAGGTCCTGCCTGAAATAGTTAAAATGGGAGGAGAAATTGATTATTGGTGGGGAACCACCCTGTTATCTAGATGTCAAGACAGTTTGTGGTGATCATAGGCAAATGTCTTTATCAGAAACAGACTAGAGCAGATAAATGCAACGGTTAACTTTTAATATGGTAACAACAAATACAAAATCTACTTTCAAAGACCACCAACCAAATGTAAGAGATGGCCGATACGAGAGGTATTTTTTGGGCACTGGGACCAGTTTAATAACTTAACTTTTGGTGTCTATACCTCCCAATACAATGAGAGAGCTGGGAGACTGGAGGGATCAGTTCTTTCTCTATTTTGTTTGAAGTTAAATACAATTATTTCATATAGTGTAGTAGTAAAAAACTGCTTCCGTTTCTCCTGGAATCAACATGATCACGATTGGCTCTGGTCTGGCTGTCGCTTGGGGAAATTTGAATAAAGTTGAGCCAGTTGAGCTCAGCGGGCGTAAAGCCAGGTCTCGTTCACAGTGAATAGCAGCTGTTGCTGTCCCAGCGTTTTTAATCCATATGTGTGAATGGCCCATTAAGACTGCCTTCATGCAGTCAGTCTATACTCCAAATAACAGCTCCTCTGCTTTAAATCGGACATTTGCAGCTGGGAATTGAGGTCACCTTTAACACTTTGCTTGGGGTTTATTACCTATCTTTATTCAAGAGCGTGGTCGTTCATTTTGAGAGCATTGCTTCTTCATTTCATGTCCACATTTTGGAACGCTTTCACTCGAAACCCTGCTTGAACACAGATTTGCTCTGTTCCTGCTGAAAACGGTGTGTCTACATTAATTTCCTGTGCTTTACTTCTCCTCATAGTCAGGCTGCCTCTGTTTACTCTGATTTTTACTCTCGCTCTGGGACTTTTTGTAAAAATTAACCCGTCAAAATTCGACAGCCAACAGAATGTTGCACTTGCTTTACCTCTGACAGCGTCCCTTAAAGGTGACCATTGTTTAACCAGGTTCAGAGGTTCACTGGCCAGAATGGATCATGGGATCCATGGGAGTATGATGATAAGATTGGCTTTCAAGTGTTGATTATGCTACAATTAATTATTCAAACTCCATGGCTAGGCAACAAATAATAAAATGGATGACGACTTGTTCCAACTTACAAAATTTCAGGGTTTATAAATGGGAAAGGTAGACAGTAGAAGTTTTACGTAACATCTCTGTATGTACAGAAAGTGTTAACTACTGATAAAATTTAGGAAATTCTGAAATCATAACAAATATCATTCCACATTACTCAAATCTCAGTTAATGCTACAGTGTGACTACTCCAGATTAGGATCCACATTTAGCTGCTCACAATTTCTCTGGGTTTGTTCAGTGAGAACAGAGTGTATAGAAGAATTTTCTAAATGAACATCAAGCATCATGTCATTAATGAGCCAAGACAACATCTTTCAGAAAGATTTACAAAGAATTTTTTTTACAAAAATGAAGGAACGTGAAATGTACCTACTTCCTGAAGAGCCTGCAATAATTTCCCAGTTTGAGATCAATAAAGTACATCTATCTATCTATCTATCTATCTGAGATGGGACATCTTGGAGACACATGAGGTGGTCAGCTGCCCTGATTTAGACCTCAACTATCTTCATGTCACGTTGACTCATGAATCTATCCTGACTGACGCAGTGGCAGAGAAGATAAAAGTTTACAGTGATTATAGCAATTGTCCTGTCATGTGGTACTAAGTAAGCAACGAGTGAATATCAGTATATAGTCATATGTACTGCCAGCGGGGGCTCCCCTGCTGTGTCGTAACATCGACTTCTCCTGGATTTCTACAGACTTAAGAGGCCAGGGGGATAAAGTCCACAGAAACTGCGCCGCGTCTCACTCTCACATTTGCATTCACACATGCACCTCCTGTGAAGATAATACTAGAGTAACGGCGGAGTTCAGGGCATGTAGAGGGAGAGTAGAGGTTTGGTGAGTGCACAGGCCTGAGAGTGAGAAGGAGTCAAACTGAAGTTCCGGACATTTGTACAGCAACTGAGTGCAGACACACAGTTTAGAAGAGTTAGTTTTTACACATTTCAAAATCTGAACATGAAATGAAGAAAAAAATGCTCTCAAGATGAAAGTGCAAACTCTTGAGCAAAGATAGGAAAGAACAGCCATAACTTTGGTCTTGGGCTTCCAATGCTTTTGCCTTATTTGAAGTGATGGTTCAGGGTGGGTCTAAGGCTGTGCTTGCCATTTCTGCCCTGGCTGAAGCTATCCTGCCCACCCCTGAGGGCTATCTGATTGCCTCGCTGACCTCTGTGATATAGTCTGCTCCAGCAGGGAGTAGAGGGAGGGGGGGTCGACTTGGAAAGGCCAGCGGAGAGAGGGGGAGGCTGAAAGAACTTGGTGTTCTTTGAAGCGTTGCTTCTAAGTTTCACCTTCAAGTGCTTTATAGTGAGCACCCATCTTAATCTGTGAATCGAGATCCTTTAGGTTTGGTGAAGTAAGTTCATTTAACAATTCTGATGGTAATGATAGGAGAATAGTCACAAAAATGCATCATGCATTAGCATGTGACCAACTTTTTCCAGCCTGGCTACAGCTTTAGGAGGAATGTGTGTGTTTATTAATGTAGCTGGGCATTTCTCACTTACTGGAATGTTACCAACTACAGCAATTAAAGTTATGTTCCCTCATTAAAATGACAGAATGTAACGTATACAAAACTGAGGGATATAACACTATTCTCCTGCTTTCTTCTCTGAACACTGAAAATGAACACAAGGTAACTTGGGTTTTGATGCCTAAAAATAAAGGTTAGTCTGATTATATTAGGAAACATGAGGACAGAGACCGTTGTTACGCAAGTTATAAAACAGTGAGCTCAGAATGAATGTCGAGTGAGAGAGTGCAACTAGTGTGACATGTTGAAAGTATGGACAAAAAAAAACAACATTGTTTCCTTTCTGATTGTGAGATTAAATATAATGCAGCAGCGAAAGAATTTGTTCCATGGCCAAGTTCCTCTGAAAATGTGATGCAATGTAGTTTGAGAAATTAGGTCCTCATCATGAAGTGTGCCACTTCCTTTGTGACTAGTGTCACTCATCAGCGTGCGAGTCAAGTGAAATGGGACTCATCTGCAGTTAGAAGCTGCAAAGGGCAGAGCAGGCTATCTTATATCTGTGACGTCCACAGACTAAGAGATGAACCTTGTATCTATAGATAGATTTCTATGATAAACACAATCACTTTAAGGAGCAAAACTATATCTATAACGTGGCAATCATTCAGGGACGTATACATTACATTCTCAGGGTCAATTGATACTTTCTTTTCGAGGGTGACACTGATACTGAATATTAATGACCAAGGAGAGGGATAGAAATTTTGGGAATTAAATCTGTACATTTGCAGTTTTTAAATCTTGGTATCAAAATTGAGACTGAAAAACCAAGACACAAACTACTGCTACATCGGTCTACAGGTCTTTTTTTATGTTTTAGTCCAGCCCATTTATATCAATGAAGGTAGGCTAAATAACTTACATGTCTGTTTAACTCAATAAAGCTTAACAGCACCACACATTAAATCCTCCAAGATCACAACACACCTCTAAAACTATTTCACTGAAAGCTGAACATTTGAACCTTCATTAAGAGGATTTATTGCAAGACTTTGGCACACTAGACTGAATTAGTTTAGCTAGGTGTTCCTAATAAACTGACAAATGTATATCAATTGCAAAGGCTACAAAGTACCTGCCTGGTATTTATTGGTTACTTTTGCTGCAGTTCTCACCTGGAAAAAGCTAATATGAATTGAAATAATGAAATATGATCTTTAATTCACAGTAACATGTTACAATCAGGGCTTTCCCAACATTGGGAGTAGAACATAAGGATTTCTGTGCAGCAGCTAAACTGAATATATTCCTGCATCTCTTTGAAGCTTAGGTTTTAAAAATGTAGGTTGTCCTTAATGGACAGAGTACCAATGTAACTGGCTGTTTGTAGCTTTATTAGGTTGCTAGGCTAGTGACTGTTGGAGTGAGTCAGAGTGAATCAGCCATAAAAGTGTTTGGTTGGTCCAGTACAACCTGCAGTAGTTTCTGTAGGCCGCTTTGAAATGTTCTGCTCCCACAGAGGAAATGAATTCATGGCGAGTGGAAACGAGTTCTTAGCATCTCCCAACATCTTTCCGGCAGATATCAACCAGGGACTAAATCTGTCACAGATGATGAGCTAAGAAAGACTGAAATGTGACAAATGTTAAATGTCAAAGAAAATAAAGATGTGAGAGGAAGGAGGGCATTGTATTTGAATATTGTAACGATAATATAAATTATAATATTGTGATGATAATGCTTTAAAATTAACTAGCCATTTAACTGTTAGCCATGAAGCTACATCCACACCACATATACAGACAGTCCTTAAAGGTTATCTTGTTAGTTTTTTACATCCACCCCTCAGTTAGCCTGGCAAAAGTGTGTGACATCATCAACTCTGTTATATCGTAAATAGCAGGATAAATAGCAGGATCACTGCACAGATGAATGCAGTTTGTATCCCAGTGCATTCCTAGTAAATGCCATTTGAATTTTCCTGTCCCCACCTTAGCGATAATAATTTCGAAACCAAGTTCAAACTCCCTAGAGCACAATGTGCCACACCCTGCCACACTCAGCTGACGCCCACTAACACATGTGCCATAATTCTTTTAACCTTTTAATCCTTTTCATTAACTGAACATGGCTTCCCAGGATTTTCAAATGGCTCTTGTGTGGTGGCTGATTTAGCCGTGGAGTCCAATCAGATAGCTTAAATCTAAAACACACACACACACACACACACACACACACACACACACACACAGGCACGCGCGCACACAGACACACACACAGATGGTTAAAGCTGCCACTCCCTGACACAACCTGTCAATATGGTCCTTTGTTTTGGCTCGTCTAGCCTGCAACTTGACAAACTGCATAGACTACATCAGGGAACATGACGAGTTATGAGAGAGAAATTAATGATGGCAGTGAAGCTCATGAGGCTCCTGGTGCTTTGTTCGGGTTACTATTATGAAGACGACACAAAAAAAAAAAAAGGGGCAATGCGCCTTTAAGAGGTCCTCCCTTCACTGGCAGTTGCCCAGTAACAATGCATCTGCAGTGCAGAGCAGCGCCGATGACGCTTCGTCACACCAGAGGGCCACTGTCAAACACTGGCATTTTTAGGATCCTGCGCTTTAAAAAAAAAACGCAAACAACACGTGAACACACACATTGACGATGTTAGCAGTGGAGACAACACTTCAATCCGGCTGACACGACAAGCGTGTGAACGGCACGTATTGTGGGATACATTTTCCACAGTAGCCTCCTTAACTCGAGCAGTGTAACGCCGCTCATCAGCAAACAGCACCAGCCCCATAACTCATGGCCCGAAATGTATTGTTGAGTAACGTGTGCTCGGACACATCGGCCGCTGACTGTGCCTCTTTGCCTGTTAGCGGGGCGACATGGTCGAATTTGACAGGTTCATTTAAAAGGGGGGTTGCTTTGGCGTTAGAGCCACATGCAGTGTGGGGCGGGGGGCAGATCGAAGCGACACACCGTTAAAGAGCATGGTCGGTAGCCGTGTGTCCGGACATGTTAGCTACCACAGGTGTTTCTCTTTACAGCCGAACAGTTTTAAAACAACCACGCACAGGCCTACAACAGACAAGACGAGTACACTTATTCAATAGCTACATTATCTATTGCCAACCTGTTAACATGCCTGTAAGTAAACACGAAGCATTTTTTTAATATATATATATATATGGTTGAGCAGCGATTAATGTCAAAAACGTTACGTTGCTATTTGCGTTGGCACTTAGCTAGCTAACGTAACGTCAGGCTATTTCTTACCGGACAGCTTAGACTCTTTGGCAGCGGAATTTTGCCCATCGGCGAGCCCCTGCGACGATGTTATCTGGGTGGACTGAGTCATCGGATCCATTTTTGCTGTGGCTTCAGAGACAAGTGACTGTCGTCGCTGTTCGGGATGGGTTGGACTGTCCCTCGAAGGTGTTACACGTCGTCTTGACTTTCCTCAAAAATTTCCCCAGCTGCGGGACTCGGGTGTTCACCTTCGACTCAGCGGATGAGCAGTGGGAGAGAGACGGCGATGGTCGGAAACAAGGCGGACTGACGAAGAGGAGGGAGGAGGAGGCGGGAGGAGGGCGGAAAACATGTCGGGCTGAGACGCCTTCACAGTCTCCCCTGGGGCTCCGAAATCTCACCTTCAACCAATCCGGCAGGACTTTGCTCAAGCGCATACACATAAAAAAAACACCAGTTATTCTTATTTAACACAACTATATATATTTTTTTTATTGTATCCCTGTAACTTTATTATCAGCAAAAATCCAATTATGTTGTAAATGAATCTCTAATTTGTATCTGAAGTTCACATGGTAGAGTGGGAATATCCGACAGCAATTGAATGCAGCAAAAGGAATATTCTTGAACGCAGACACCATGTTGTTATACTGTGAACCTGCTCTGAACGAAAGTGGGGGTTTATTTTTACTTTAGCCATTAGCGATTATGACACATGTGGTTATATAATATTATGTTATCAAAAATATTGTCACCATTTTTTTTAAGTGAGTTGAATATATGACGCATGTGTGTGTTGGGCTGATTGCAACCAATCCAGGAGGCCATATTGATGAAACACATTTTAATCAGGACGGTTTCCAGTGAGTGTTTCACTGTGGCCGGTTTTCCATTATGTAATGTTTACCTTTGTTCGATTTCCGAGCGACTGCCCGTCCCATGAAAGGCCCCATGCTGCCCCCTCCTGGGTGGCTCGACGAATATTTACTACGAACTGCATTTCCCGGCATACACCAGACGAGCGCGTGTGCAGAGTGGGTTAGATCTCCAACCAATGCGCACGGGGAGCAGCGGCGTTCAAGTGCAGGTGACAGCGAGACACGCAGATGGTTGTGAGATCTGCGGTGCTGCGCTAGCGTAGAGGCTGGTACCACACTTTCGGACGGAGTGAACTGCGCGGCAAAAGAAGGGAGACACAAACAAAAACATGTGGCGGAGGCTTTGAGATAACGGGTATGTAATCTACCACACACCGGGGGAGATAGGGCGAGGGCCGAGGGCCGAGGGGGAGCCAGTGTTGTGGCACATTACGGAGACGTGTTTCCCGGGAGCGCGAAGGGAATTAGCTTTGTGCAAAAGTGGTGAGTTAAGCTAACTAGTAGCCCGTTAGCTTGTTAGCTGCTCCTGACAACAGTCATCATTCAGCCATGCTGCTCTCAAGCCGCTAGTCCCGGTGTGGGCTCTCTCTCTCTCTGGCTCGGGTTATCCTCAGCACCGTACCCCTCTTATTTACACTACTTCGCATTTAACTGTACAAACTAGCGCTGGTCATACATGGGAAGCTAACTTAACTTTAGAAGGTTAGCCGGTTAGCTTACGTTAACCAACCGGGCTAACGAGTTAACACGTCAGATCGGGTGTTTCGGTGTGTGCTGATTGATGCAGCGTGTGAGATGAGTTGGAGACGTGCCGTCGAATCGATCGCAGCGGCCAAGTTGAACGAGCTTTCGGCTGCTTTGTATTGAATGGATGTGTGTAGCGATGGGAGTGCCCCGCCCACCACAGCGCCATATAGTCCCTGTTAGCTGCATTGATGTAACCAACATTATGCAACGAGTCCAGCTGCCCGGCCGCGGGTCACTTGTCTGCCTGTACGTGTTTGTTTGTTCAGCGTCAGGTAGTTATGAAAACCACGTTATTAATAATAAAATTATATGATTGATCGTTAAAGATGGGGGCGGTTATCAATCCAGACAGGTCTCCATACCAGAGAGTGATGAGAAATGTTGCTGTGCTTATCGGGAGAGGACACACCAGTTAAAGTTAAACCGTGTTTACTAATAGGAAGCTGTTCATTACAAATCCGAGAAATAATAACCGGAAGTAAACATGGGTGAAAACTAATTGAACAAAAAGTTTGAAGAAACAATTAGTCTGTCTTTGTATTTATTTCCTTTGCTAAATTGATATTATTAGCTTTTTTAAAATGTTTTTAAAAAATATATATTTAATTATCTTCTTATGCGATTTATTTATTCAGGAATACATTTCCATGTATCTGTTCATTTTCTGCATAATACACAGAGTGAAAATCCAAAATTGAATGGCAAGTCTGGTGATCATTTATTTTTAGTTCTCGATTTCCTCCTATTTGAGTGATGTTTACTAAAAAATACAAGTAGCTGTTGGGTTAGGAAAGTACTGAGCCCTGTTTAAAAATGAAATGACATATTTGTGAGCTGATTTTTTTAGATTTAAATGTTGAGTATGAACCTAAGGGCTTGGGGTTTGGAGAGCCACACTTCTGGTAGGGGAGGTCAGGAAAAGTAGATGCATACAAATATAGGATCAAGGACTTTTCAGAGCCATATTTAGACTTAAACTTCTTTCTGCAGCATCAATGTATGATACGGATGGTTTGTTGAAATAACTGCTGTGTCTAATTCAGTACTGCAGGTGAGGAAAACATCTGGCTCGTGACGGACGGTGGACACCATGGGTTTACATTCAGGCCAAAAGAAGCACTTTCCCCTGCGGGGGATCGACGGTGTTGTTCAGCTGTTTGACGCTGAGCTCCGCAAGCCTGAGCCGGACTTAGCACTCCTTTCCCTGGTCCTGGGTTTTGTCGAGCACTTCCTGGCTGTGAACCGAGTCATCCCCATAAACGTCCCAGGAGTACGGTTTGAGCCTCTGGAGCCAGACTGCCCCAACTCCTGCTTCCCCACAGTGGAGCTGGGAATGATCTCGGCACTGTACGAGCGCTTCACGGCCCAGATCCGGGGTGCGGTGGACCTGTCCCAGTACCGGAGGACTGCTTCAGGGTCCAGCAGGGAGCTGGTGAAGAAAGTGTCAGACGTGATCTGGAACAGTCTCAGCCGCTCATACTTCAAGGACCGGGCTCACATCCAGTCTCTCTTCAGTCTCATCACTGGTAAAACATCACAATTATTCAAATGAAATAAGTTGTTTTGAGGATGTTGGATTAAACTGCAGTTAATGTCAATTTGTAGGAATTCAAAATAATTCCAAATTGAATTTAAACCAGGCACCAAACTGGACAGCTCTGGGGTTGCGTTTGCGGTGGTGGCGGCCTGCCAGGTTCTCGGCCTGAAGGATGTCCACTTAGGACTGTCGGAAGACCACGCTTGGGTGATCTTCAGCAAAGGCGGCGAAGAGACTGCAGAGGTCACCTGGCATGGGAAGGGGAACGAGGACCGACGGGGACAAACAGTCACAGCAGGAGTTAATGAGAAAGTGAGACCTTCCTTCATCCACATGTCTATCCCAGAACTTAAAGAGACAATGAATATACATTCGGAGGTGCACCAGAACCCTTTATTCACATCTGCTAGCAACATACAGGTCCTCTGTCAAGTCAAAATATGAACAAATACTGCACAAGGTTGAAAGGTCAAGTCTTTATAAAAAATGTGTATTCATAAATGGCAGTCAGACAAACGCTTCTGAGAAGAGCTGTGATTAAGGAGTTTTGCATGAATTATAAAAGTCATGGGAAAAAAATGTCACTTTAAATTTTATGTAACTAAGGATTTATCAGCAGGCAGGCTCTTGCATCAGATAGGTTTCTACTGCTCTGAGTCATGCATGGCCCCATTAGTAAAGGTTGAAAAGGATGTGACTCATAATTAACTGGAAACCAAGATGAGTCACAAGATTGGAAGGTCCTTGTCTTATGGTATCTCAGAGGGCTCTCACATCTGACCCGGCGGGGGGGACTTAGACATACTTTGAGGCATATTTTTCATTACTCTGGGTGATAACGTGCGCTCAACTTCTGTCTGTAAATGCAGGGACTTTCACTTTTACTTCAGCAATGAGAGCAGGTTCAGACAGAGGTGGGCTGAGCTTGTGACATAGAACATATCATAGGCCGCAGCACTTCCATAGAGCATTCTTTAATTTTATTCTATAGCTATATGTTTTATTTGATGGGCGAATAATTTCTAATTTATGATATTTACGCGTTTGTGTCTGTTGTTCAGAGTTGGCTGTATCTGAAGGGCTCCTACATGAAATGTGACAGAAACATGGAGGTGGCCTTCATGGTCTGTGCTATCAACCCATCACTGGACCTACATACTGACAGCTCTGAGCTCCTGCAGCTGCAGCAGGTGAGCAACACCACTGCAATTCTTATCCTCCCCCAGGAAACCACAGCTCTCATTCTCATTTTCATTTTTGGGGAAGTTGGCTAAATGTCAGAGAGGCTGTCTAAAACTCAAAGCGTTTTGATGTTGTTATATGTGACATGATTATTGGCTCATAAATTCCCATTATCTTTCCTGTTTGTCATACAAATTCTCACAGTTTTACAATTTGTTCATTACAGTTTTGTCGTGCTGCTTCTCTCAGTGTCGCTCTGAAGAAACAGAGAGTGAAATCTAATTTACTTGTTATTTTTAGTCGTTAACATCACCGAAACTCACCACTCCCTGCAGATGATTCAAATTTTGCACTTTAAGACAGTGTTTGGCTTTTAATGTGAGCAACCTGTGCAGGGAATAATTCTTTGACATTATCCTAGTAAAGTGTGAGCAGGGTTGTATTATGACATTACTGCTATATGGATGGAGTTAATGTTGGGGAACTTTTTTCAGGAAAAGAAACTATAAACCTTGTAAAGTAATTGCAAGACTTAAGTATCAAACCAGTGGAAGTCTTATTTGAAATTTTTCTGCACAGCTCTTAACTCTCAAAAATGTTATTTTTTATGTCAAGTGCATTTTCATGATCTCCCCTTTCCTTTATGTTCTCTCACAGAAACTCCTCTGGTTGCTGTATGACCGCGGTGACCTGGACAGGTGAGAGTTCGTTTTTTAAAGGAATGAGAGAAGACGAGTTTCTCAGACTCTTACGATCCGTACACAATGCTTCACCGTGGCAAACATTTCACATGCTAGTTTTCTGAAGTCCACATGCTCATGTTGTCCTTCACTGTCTACCAGGTATCCGATGGCTATGGGCACTTTGGCAGACCTGGAGGATCAGGACCCAATACCAGGCAAAGAGAACCCCCTAAAAATCCACCTCAAGGTAAGTCTGCAGAGAGGTGTTCACCACAGGAGACAGCAGGGAGACTTGTAGGATACCAACAAGGTTCTTGTTAGTTCTACCATTTAACAAAATGTCAAACTATTTTTTTTAAATATAGCAACACAAGAAGCAACATTTTAAGGTATTGAAATATCCTCGACTTTAGTGGAAACAGTCATAGGAAGGACAGTATCATACATGCATTTACCAAATCCACCATAAAGTGCTCAGCTCTTCTTGTCAAAACCTGAGCGGTCAGCTGTTGTGTTGTTTATGGGTTTTCCCTCAAATTTAGAGAATAAGATATTTTTCTTTCCCGCCTCTAACATGACATGACTGTTTTGTGAAGGGTGTGGGGGGGTTGTTTACATTCCTCTTGTGTTTCTTCACACACTTGGATCTTTAATAGGAAATAACATTCCCTGTGTCTCTGCGCTTACTCTCCCTCTCAGGCCGTAAGCTCTGCCCAGAAGCACTACAACAACGAGCACATCTACCCCTACATGTACCTGGCTGGTTTCCACTACAGACACAAGGAAGTGCGGGAGGCTCTGAGGGCCTGGGCCAAGGCAGCTCAGGTCATGCAGGAGTGAGTTCACGCTGCTTTTACTCACTTTGAGGGACAGGGAGGCGATGAGTGGAATCAGTTTCTCCATGTGCACGAGTCAGCAGGCTAACCTCGCATATTTATAACACATGAGGTCATATTCTCAAACTGGGGTAAATGGTACATAATATTCCAAAAAACATGCAACATGCAGTGACCTGAGAAATAAAAATAAAACAGTAATACTAACATTGTGAATGTTTCACTGACACCAGTTCATCCCTCGTCATGGCATGAGCAGAAAAGGCAGTTTGCAGTGGACTGACACATTTCATATAGTCTAACATTATTACAGGCTTAGCTTGACTTAAGTCTTAACCAGTTTAGTTTGCCAGTGGTAAAAAGGAACACAAGGAGATTTATGTTTTGTCTGTTTCAACATTATGCGGAACATTCTAAGCTTGGTGGTGTTAACATCAGGGCTTTTACAAGGGAAACACTTTAGTGAGTTGTTCATATTTCACCTTGAGGACACAAGGTGGCAGTAAATACAAGACTAAACTTCCTGACTTCTGTTCCATCTGTATCAAAAATGTTAGTTACAACCATCTTAGGTCAGAAATTTCCACATTAATGTGAATATGTTTTTTTGGTTTTTTAATTTGGTTTTTTGGTAACATGTCCACCACAGAGAAGCCCAGCTCCAGTTAATGTGACAGGGTGTGGTGGTCGAGCTAGTGGGTGTCCAGCTCCTCATCCTCTCTCTCTCTCTCTCTCTCTCTCTCTCTCTCTCTCTTTCTCTCCTCTTAAAACACTGTTCATGAGCTGCAGCTAAAAATACCAGCAGTGACCCACCAGAACACGCATTCCCTCCTCATCTCTCGGCTTCCTTTTCCTGCTTGCCCTATTGTTCTTCAATTTCAGCCTTTCCCTCTGCACAATCTAAAGAAGGATATCTGGATGTGTGTGCGTGTGCGTGTTCATAACAGTGGATTCTTTGTAGATCTTGCGGCAAAGTTCACCATCACGTACAGACCTATGTACTGTTACTACTTCAGTATGCCTGCTCTGAATCTGAACCTCATGTGTTAGGAGTTCTTTAATAATGGCTAAATGAACAATCATCCAGTAAATATAAAATAAACTTGGCCTCTTAAAACCATATTTCTGGCATATTTTATCTGCGTGCTGTTATTAAAAGTCCTTCTCCTCTTTCTTGCCTCTGCAGGTATAACTATTTCCGAGAGGACGAGGAGATCTATAAAGAGTTCTTTGACGTTGCAAATGATGTCGTCCCCACTCTGCTGAAAGAGACCCCTTCTGCAGACAGTCCCGGGGAGGGAGGAGAGGGGGGAGAAGGAGCCGACAAGGTGAGTTTCCCCAGCCAGTGCAGTTCTGTAACACAGCAGGTGAAACGATATTACACATACTATGCATATAAGTGCATTAGAGTTTATTTACAGCAGCATGATCTCCTTGTCTGTTTGTCAAAGGAAAGAAACCCTAAACAAAATAATGATTTCTAGCCGGTATTAACATGTGATCTGTATCTGCACACTTGATAGGGACAATCTCCTCAGTTCGCACCTGCAGCTGTTATACTCTAAGGTCAGATTTACCCCTCACTGGAGTAAACAACACGTAGAGATTAGTCAGTACCCGTTGATGCAGAGTAACTTACAGGTGGGACTGATGTGTGGCTGACTAGACCACATGGAAACAGTAGTGTAACAGTAAAGGAGAGAACGCTTATGTTAAAAATGTGAAATAATATTCCGCACACCAGAACATATACAATGTTACATGTTAGCACATAACCAAGGTTGCACATTAATACCCCAAACTGTGAAACATTAGATGATTTATCACTGAGTCCATCAGCAGAAAGTTTACTGGCAACTATTGATAATTGAGTGATTTTTGTAATCGATCATTTGTTCTGCTTCCAGCTTCCTAACTGTGACATGATTATAAACTAAGTGTCGCTGGGTCTTGGACTGTTGGTTGTACAGATCAAGACATTTTAAATTCATCACTTTGGGGTGTGGGAAATGCGACGTCATGTTTTGACTTTTAACAGACAAAGTGAGAAAATATAATCAAAAGAATTGTTAATGCAAATGAGAGGGTTTTGCAGCCCAACAATATTGTCAGGCCTAAATAAATAAATAAAAAACCTGAATATGTTGCAGTATATATTAGAGCCTGTGATGATATAGTGACTTTAAATAACAAAGCAAGTCCGACCTCCTCGGAACTTGACATTGTCCTGACAACCAGCACTTTGCAGCACAACCAGCACTAAGCAGCTGGTTTGTCTCAGTTCACTCTGCTGCATTCACAGCTCTTAGCTGGAAAATCCAGAGTTGTTAACTATAAGCAACCGCATCAGAACCATGAATAGTTATTAACATGATATGAGAAGAAACGCTGATACCTGCAGGTAAATTTGGTTATAATGTAAATTTGGTTATTCTAATGCTAGAATAGAAAAGAAACACTCAAAATAGGTTTACATTTCTGCTTCTCTTAAGTTTTCTCACGTTGCTGTAAAGTCTCGTCCCAGTCAGCATCCTGTAGAGTCATGATTCATTTCCATGTGAACTGCTTGGTCAGTAGTTGGGCTGTTGACAGCTTTGGATCGCTTAGCTCAAACTGAACCTGCTCTGAAGTACGTTAGAGGTGCAGTGTTTACAGTTAAGTGAACCACTGTAGTAACCTGAAGTCACCTCGATAACCACAGATGTTGCGTCGTCGTACAGCTCCCAGATGTGCAGTCCATTCAGTGTGCATGCACTATAAACTATTAAACCTTTTCTGTAATCAGATGCAGATAACACAACACCAAGGACTCCCAATACACAGTTATCAGTCAATACAGATACAATGCAAAGCTTTGTATCAATGCTCCTCATTTCATTTGCTTCTCTTTCCTTTGCACTCTGTGTCTCTAAACGACCTTTGCATTTCCAGGAGCTCCCCAAACAAGCTGCAGCCTTCTCGGCACTCCAGGACCCAGAATGCTTTGCTCACCTGCTGCGTTTTTATGATGGTATCTGCAAATGGGAGGAGGGCAGTCCCACGCCGGTCCTTCATGTGGGCTGGGCCACCTACTTGGTTCAGTCCCTGAGCCGCTTTGATGCTCAGGTGAGGAACCCAGATTAGTTCTGTGTTTGAAGATCAAAATAATTCGAGCCAACAGGAGTCAAAGCTGATGGTGCTCAAATACACGATGATGCTTTGTGGCTGAAAATAGGTTTGTGCTCTCCTTCCAAAGGTGCGTCAGAAGGTGTCCATCATCACCAAAGAGCCAGAGTCCCAGGACGATGATGACCAGTCCAGTGATGACCCCCGGGAGGGCCGCCGGAGAGGCCCCAGGAGGGAGTCCAGGCTGGAGGAGCAGAACTCTTCTTCCCCTCCTGCTGCTCCCACCTCCCCATCCACCCAGCTTCCAGGAGCATCTCAGCCCAGGAAGGTTGGTGAGGGAGGCGGCCGCCGCCGCTCCTCGCTGAGTCAGAGGAGTGGAGACGCCGAAGGAAAACCCAAGTCCCCAGATTCTGCATCCTCCCCGTTGTCCCAGCAGCAGGCGTCCCCCTCCCCGGCCGGTCCTGTTGTCGTCTTTCAGAGCGAGAAGATGAAGGGGATGAAGGAGCTGCTGCGCGCAGCCAAGGTGAACTCCAGCGCCATCAAGCTACAGCTCACCGCCCAGTCACAGGTCCAGATGAAAAGACAGAAGAGCACCCCCACCGGGGATTACTCCATGTCCTTCATGAAGCGGCAGCGCAAATCGCTCTAGACATGCTGATTGTTGTAGAGATTCTGTACGACATACTGTGAACAGCCGCACGGACGCCCGACTAACCTCGCTCTCGTTTGTGAAACTTTTTTGCTGTGTTTTCATCCGGAGGTCGTTTTCAGTGAACACCCTCATAGTTCCCAGGAATATATTTGACATGCACAGATGTTCTGCAGTTAAATGTCACACATCAGGTTTGAACTGAAGGAATGAACTTTTCACTGTTTTTATTTAAAAAGAAATCCTCCCTTTTTCGGGGAACTACCTGGTTGATCATTTGTAACCTTCACTCATTAGTTTTGTGTTTTAATTGGCAGCCAATTGTACACTGACTATTAACTTCTCATTGACTTATACATGGGTGTTTGAAGCCAAAGTAACGACGAGGACCAGAATTCAACGTACAGATGTGTAAATATCAACTTGTACCATTAGGAACCTGTTCATAACTGAAGCCTTGGAAGTAATTAATTTAGGATAGTTACTGTGTAACATTGTCCACTTCTGCTCTATCGACAGCTTCTTTCTTGCTAGCTCTTTGTTGCCTTACTTTGCTTTTGTTCTTTTCTAAAGTAGGTGGCCTTTAGTTTTGAGAATAGCTGAGCGAGGCCTATTTTTAATGATTAGAGAAGACCAGGAAGACCATGCACTGTTGAGACGGAGCCACATTAGGCGGCCCTGCTACATCCTATTTGCTTGATGACTTGTGGTTTTTTGTTCTTGTTTTGTATCTGCAAGTAATAAAGACCTGACGACACAGTGATGTGTTTCTGGAGAGCAGCAGCTTCCTCTGTGGTGACCTGACGTGGACACTTAGCTCCATGCACCATGACGAGTGTTTGTGCGACTCGTGAACAGAGAAGTTAACCAGGCCCCAGTGGTTCCTTTGAGCCTTTAGCTGTTACTCCGAGCTGCGTTTTTATCTCGTGCAGCGTTCTGTGTTGTGACTTTGGAGTCACCTTAGCAGGACCAACACTTCTATGGAGAGTAGCCACAGTCTGAATATGGACTGATGAATATCTAAACTCTTTGAGGTTACTCTGTAACATGTTCCTGCTTCATGTAAATCAACAGGTCTTTCAAAGTAGCTCTAACATACACTTCCAGCATGCTTTCAATGGCTGGGCTCCAGGTTGGATTGATCCTGACTCTTGTTAGCCCAGAGGTTCACATTCTTTTTCAGCCTACACTAAGGAGCAGTACAATGGTGACAGTTGTGTGCACAGTAAATGCAGATCATTCTTGCCACTGTATCAGGACACAAGGTGACTGAGCTGAACAGTGTGGAGGCTGTACACTGTAAAAAGAAACATGATGCTTTAGCCTGTACTGCAGTGGGAGGCATGTTGTTTTCTACATTCTGTAAGAGATCAGTGGTTCCCCGGTTCAGAGGAGACCAGCTCTCTGTGGATGGGGCAACTTTAACCCAACAGGCCAATTTGTATCAATTTTCTGGGATAACCAGAGCCCCAATGAGAGAGCATGCATTCCTGGGGCAGATGAGGAAGTGCATGTTCGGAGAAAAAACTGAAACGGAAACTTTGCTATTAATATCATTGTGTTGGAGACGGAGCAGAGATGAACAGCAGTCCTGAGTCGTTGGCACATGCAAGAAGTGCAGCACAGTTCGATTTTTCCAAAAACCAATATGCACATAGTCATGTCCAGACATACACAAATACACAAACACAATACACGAACCATCAGTTTTTAACCTTTGTGTAATCAGGTGAGCTGTCTTTTAATCACAAGACACGTACTTCCACCACAGGCTGATAAGACCCTAAAGTCTGATCATGTTAAAATCTTATACCAGAGGATCAGGGCCAAATGAACGTTCTTTTTTTTATCCGAAAAAAGTCTGATGTTAAACACATTTTGAGTAAAAAGTCAGATTTCTGACATTTACTCTCCAAATTCAATTTTTCTTTCTTTATTTGACTGACTTTACCGTCAAATTGCTTATTCGCTTTTGGAATGAATTCTGAATTTTTTCCCCCCTCAGGATTCAGACTTCAACAGTAGTGTTCTGAGTTAAAAGTCGCAGTTTTATGTTCTTTTTTAGAATTGTATTTCACAAAGACAGATTTAGAGTCAGAATTCTGCTTTTTTATTTATGTCTTTTCTGGCGTCACAAGTAATAAGTCTGAATTTTATATTGTTTCTATTATTATGAAAAAAAAGAATTATAATTTATATAAGGCCTATTATTGAATTCCATGTTATTTAATTTATCACAAGTAAACAAAAGTCAGAACTCTCTTTTTTTTTTTAACTCGTGTTCTAATCCCCTTGGTTCGAATCTTGATTCACTATGATCACTTTTCTTTTTTAATTATTTCTTTTCCTTTTCTAGTTTCTGAGTTTTGAGTCTGACCTCTAAATTTTTTATTATTCTGAAAAAGTTGATTATATTTATTTTATTTACTAAACCTATCATCACTTATTTCACGTGGTTATTTCACGTTTTCTCTCTCTGCTGTTCAGGTGAACCTTGACACAGGCTGAAAACACCCAGTGAGCGAGTTGTGTTGAAACGTTTTACAGTGTAGGATTGTGACTGCTCATGCGTGATGTGACTCCAGCGCCGCTCGGGAACTACTTGCGCACAGACTCTCGTCGGTGTCAGTGATCGCGGAGTTGGCTCCATCCTGTCGGTGATCACTCTGCCTCACTCGTCTGATACACGATACACCAGCAATTAGTCAGCTCCAATTAGTTCCCATCAAGCGGCCAGTCAGTGTGTTGTTCGTGCGCTGCCTCCTCATGTGTGAGTAGAAGCCTCAGCCTCCCACTGCAGCCCGAGCTGCTCTCCAGACATGGACAGGATCGGGGTGTCGTTCCTGGACCCCCTGGACGACTACGAGTTAATCCACCGGATCGGCTGCGGCACCTACGGAGATGTGTTCAAGGTGAGTGAGGTTGATTCCAGCGAAACACACACACACAGGGAGAGAGAGAAGCAGAGGGTCTCTACGGGAGATCTGACTTCCTGTCATCAAGGTGAACACTGGTTCACACTGTCCTCCAGCAAATATTGCATATAAGGGGTGGGATGTCAAAAATCTTATTGGAAAACATTCTAATTCATAACTGTGTGTGTGTGTGTGTGTTTGATCAGGCAGGTATTATTCAGAGTACAGTGTCACCTTGTTGCATCAGTGGTGCCACAGGTTCATGTTGGTTTTCATGTTGTTGGGCAGTATTATCCTTTCACGGTGCATTTTTGTGTTGTAGTGCATCTATTTGTCGCAGCAGAGTGTGTGTGTGTGTGTAATTATCTGGAAAAATTTAGAGAGAAAATAAGCAGCAGGGTCTGAAATACCTGACGCGTCCGTTTTAGAACACTACGGTAAAATGTCACACATTCTATCAAATCACAGCCGTTGTATCTACCCTTTGTCTTCAGTGGGAGAGTGCATGTCACCTCTGTTCACTCGATGACTTTGGTGTCAGGATGCAAACATCCTGTGCTGCTAACCCGCCCCGCTGCCTTGTACGCATCCTGCATAAGAAAAACAAGAATTTGTATTGTTTAAATTTAGACCCTAGACAGCAATGCTTTAGTAAATGTGAAGGACCTGGGGCAAAAATAAAAGACCTGCTGGGCCACTTTCTCCACTTTCTCCACGTCACCCCATGTCTTATTGTACTCTGTTAGTCCATGTGAACACAATATAAACTTTTTAAGGTTCTGTTCAGGATCATATTGGCCTTTGTAATCCAGCTCTGTCGTTCATAGACAATCAATCAATCAATCAATCAATCAAATTTGATTTGTATAGCCCACCTTCACAAATCACAATTTGTCTCATAGGGCTTTAACAAGGTGCGACATCCTCTGTTCAGACAAAAGTGCAATACATGACGCTTGTAACTGAGAACATCAACAAAATAACAGTATTTACATCATTAGATTAGAAGATTTGTAACATAATGGAAAAGTGTGTCAATGTTTAAAGTATCAGAACATGTCTGATTAGAGATGAAGGGAGCAGTAATGACAAACGAATTGAGGAGTTATTGTCAGTAGTGGTGGAGAATGTGAGGAGACGTATTGTGTGTCAAGAAGTCTTGTTGTAATCATAGTCCACGATCAGATGCCACTACTAAACTGTTTCACTGCAGTTAAAATCAGGGCAGCTGTGGCTCAGGGGTAGGGGGTCGTCCTCTAACCAGAAGGTTGGTAGCTCGATCCCAGTCTTGCTTGAATGAAGTGTCCTTGGGCACCCCAAACTGCCCCTGATGGTTGTGCGTGTCTTATGGAGAAAGTGCTGCCCAGGGATGGCAAAAAAAATTAGACCGTAAAAAGCACCATATAAAGAAATACATTTAAAAAGTAATCTCTGACCGGATCATGTCCAGGCTGTGATGGCGGCAGTGGTGAGGAGGTGTCACAGGTAGCGAACAATGGTTTTGGTTAAATGTAACTCAACAGATTGTGTCTGACGTCACTGTGAACTGTATTAAACCAGTACAATGCTGGGAGAGTCTGAGCAGGGCCAAGTTTCATAAAGTGTAATAAGCTGGAGTCACCACAGTCGGAGATTGTTCTGTAACGTCAGATATTTTGCTGGAAAACAAACACATTGTCTCTGAGTATTTTACTGGTATTTTTGTCTGAACGTGTTTGTCGTATCGTCATTATGTTAATAAAAAGCGGAATCTGGTTGCAACCATGTTTCCTACAACATTACTGTTGCTGAAATATAGTTGTATCAAAGTTCTAGTAGACGGGTTTGTCGTTTTCACGCTAAGGGCTAAAGATGCAGTCGTTAGAGGGGCAAACCACGTTGGTGCGTACATTTTGAAAAGTTCGACAGGACTGTTTCCTGTGTTAGGGTGTCACTGCCTGACACCCTCACCACGTCTCCTGTCTCTCCTTCGCCGTCTCTATATATTAACAGCAAATAGCCAAAATATATACTCAGGCACTAAACAGAAAGACCATTGCCTCAGCTAACACAGCTCCAGATATAACAGGAGATGGAGCAGAGGCTTTCAGATCATACAGATTACTCCTACAAGGTTTGAAATGTAATATCAGAAGAGAGAGGGGGTGAAGATCATGGATCAGTGGGAGAGAGCAGCATCTCTCTGTTGGTTACGTACACCAAGGAGTTTCTACTCACAGTGCATATATTCTGTTGGAATAATATTTTTTACATCTCCTTGCATTTATATTAAATGTTTACTTATTATTGCATGTACTGATGTCTGTTTTTTGTACTGCTCTCTTTGAAGAGGACATGTCCCCACTGTGGGACTAAAGGATTATCTTATCTTATCTTATGTTTTCACCCCTGTCAATGTGTTTGTTGGCTGGTTTGTTTGTTTCTAAGTAAGATTACACCAAACAATTGGATGGATTACCACAAAACTTGGTGTAGGATGTGGTCTGGGTAAGGAAAGAGCCGGTTACATTTAGATACAGATTGGAGGAGGATCCTTGATTCCCCCCCCCACATCTTTAACATTGCGATGTAGGGCATTTTTCAACCTTTCACTGTTTTCCCAGGCAATAATTCATGGATCTTGATTTAAATTACTGTTATTTGGTGCAGCCTGATTGCATTTAAGGAGACTGTTGGACCTTGCTGGTGAAATGCACAAGATGCACGTTTTAAAAATATCTCAGAGTGAAAGTAAAGTTTCGGTGATTTCCTTTTTTCCTAATTTTACTCAAAGAGGAATTAAGATTATATTTGCTGGGGGACTATTTCATGCTGCAGATTCATCTGCATCTTCTTCTACTGCTTTTACAGTTTTCGTTTTACCGCAAAATCTTTTCCATGAGAGCTGCTTTCAGTTTGTTTTCAGTGGTTTGTTCATGGCAGCCATTCCAAGCTGTGTACTGCATTTCCTGAGCTGAACGCTCGGTAGCTGCAACAGCGGCTCCTCGCACCACTCTGTCTACGCACAGACATGTTGCAAGTAGAACAATCAACATGTTCAGCAGGAATGGCCTCCAGAGCAGCTGCGATGCTCTCGGTCACAGATTATTCAAGAGTGTGTGAGTGCACTGGAGAGATGGTCAGCAGGCCGCGAAGACCAGAGCATCTGATTCAATGAGCACTCATGGGCCGTATATGGAATAATCTGTGTTTATTATGTTGTGTCTGTGTTTTTAGAGAGTGCTTTCAACAGCGATTTGCATATAGTCTGATTTGATTTGAGACTTGTCTTTAAGAACTTACCAGTGGAGTCACTGTGGGTTTGACAACAAATGTGAAAAGAAAAAAGGAATCTTGGTGTGTGGCTCTGCTGCAGGCTACTGGCTACATTACCTGCCACTTTCGTAACACACCACGAAATCAGTGTCCAGGCGGCTGGGGATTAAAATTGCATTGTGGGAAATGAAGAAAAATACCTGTGGTTCGGCTGCATCATTATTCATTCTTCAGCTATCCATCATGAGTCCCACAGTGTTATAGGAGTGCTGAGTGGACTCTGTAAAGGTTCTATAAACCATGTCATCCTGAGCAGAGAATCAAGTAATCTTGTTTTGTTCCGAAGTTTATAAAGCGAGATACCAGAGTCCAGTGAGGTGTTGAGGTGAAAGAACCTTCTGGAACCAGGTTCTTCAGCTAAAACAGCTCAGACGAAAGCTCCTCTCCCGCTGGCGGTCTGTGGAACCAGCATTATGCTCGGCTGGCAAGCTGGGCTCTGTAAAACATTGGTGTAAAACATGAGCGTGGTTCAGTCTCCCGACAGTGAATGACCCTCATGTTGAGTATATTTATTGTCAGCATAAATATAATGAATAGTGTAGCGCTCGTTTAAACCCCTGGCATTAATCCAGGGGAAAGAAGATCAAGATTAAGCGTCTAAATGTCTGACTGACAGCTGAGGACGGCAAATTTAACCAAGAATACTTTTACACATGATATATGAGCAATATTCAGCTGACTGTGACGTTGGTACTCTGCACCATATTTGTGCGTGGCCTGTGCATCTGCTGTGAATGGGAACAGCACCACAGTCAGACAATAGCACACTCACAGTGCCGCTGTTCGTGGGTTCGGCGGAGCTGCAACCGCAGGGGTCAAGGGTGAAACCTCTGGACATGTGACTGTGTGGGCCTTCGGTGGACTCTTATTACACTGCTGTTATTCAGAGGAAACTCCGTTCAGAGCTCACGGGTATGAGCCTCGTATTAATCCTGATCCCTGTGCTCCTGTGGCTCCAAGCAGCCAAGGCTCAATCAGTTCTATTTTTAAAGTAAAATTCAGTTAGTTTGAATAAGTTAGGGCATTGGGGATTTTTTTTCTAACTCAAACGGGGGAGAAATCTAAGAGTAAAATCAGCCTTTTAACAAGTTAGTAAGTATTAGATTATGCATTTATACCCCTAAAAGCCACATTGAAGTGATTATCAGCATGGAACAGCTTGTGCAGGGTTTAAAGGAATCGTCCAGCAAAGTAATATTTAGTCATAACACTGGGGAACTGTACAAAGGGGCAGATAAAAAAACTATCTGAAATACAATTCAGAGGCCAAGACTCACTGACTCTTACTCTGCATTCACACGCTCCTCTGAACGTCCAGTTTCCTGAGTTGTGAAGTCGTTCGGACTTCGGTGTGTTCATGTGCTAAGTTGGAATGTAAAAATAAAAACATGTGTTTATGTGTTTAAAAAAAAAACACCTTGGCACCCCTTGCCGATATTTGCATAATGACAAAGAGCAAAGAAAAGGGATCAGCCATTAGTATTGCAGTTTGCAAGTGACACGAGGAACACTTGACAAGTTCACATTAAACGTTACTATTAAGAGCTGTTTTTAAATGATGTTATTGAATTATAGGGGATGATGTCAGCAACTCCACAACTCGTGCACCGAAATTCTCGCAGGCTTTCCGAGTTGTTCTTCTGAATTGAGATGGTGTTAACATGAACTTTCCCACTCTGACCCAATTTTATGATTATTCCGACACGACATAAACGCACAATGTGACAATTAGTCACTACTAAGGGCCAACTCCCCAAATCCTGATGATACAGTTCCCATAATGCAACTGGATAGCTGGTATATGTCCACTTCTTTCAAACTGAGAGATGAGGGGTAATGTGGGATTTCACAGTTATTTTGTCAGATGTGAAGCTGACTCTACAGTAGGAAAGGGAAAGTCTTCCTTTAACAAGAGAGTCTGGATTTCACATTTGTTGGACTTGCAGCTTTCAAGTGTTGGCAGGGGTCGCCCTGCTCCCCCTCTGTCATCAGCTCCTGGCGAGTGGCTCAGAAGTGTTTGCCAGGATTTAAAAATTCTTACCTCCCTTGAATATTTCACTGTTCTCCTGATATTTAACACAGAACTGCAAGGGCATGATTATTTGTTCATTTAACTCATGATATTCTCTATCACTTGCACACACACACACACACACACACACACACACACACACACACACACACACACACACACACACACACACACACACACACACACACACACACTAGTGCTGCTGTTATTATATTTCAATATGTATTGGACTCTAGACTCTAAAAGTGAGACACAAAAACAGAGACTTGAGAAAAGTTGAAAGGTTTTAGTGCAAAACTTGAATGAATGGTGAACATGAAGCACACGCAGAGAGATATAAGTACAAAATGCACAGGGGAAAACAGAGATAGCTTCTCGACCACAAAAGTTGACAGGATGATCTGGTGGAGTCCGGTTGAATGAGCTGGGTATCAGTAGCAGCAGCTGTGTGAGGTTGAATCACAGGTCTGCAGGTGAGTTAGCAGGAAGCAGGAGATTGAAAGCCTCACCAAAAAGACAATATGGGGATGAACAACACACAAAATGACAGGGAAAATATTGAAACATCAGGGAAACAGGTATCTATAGATCCAAAGAGATCAGTCTTTCTTTCATCAGTCCACTAAACATTTTCCCACTCACCAACAAACACCCAAGAGGTGTCATCTGACTAGATTGCTAGTCGGCTAAACAGCTAGACAGATTGGTAACAACTACAGCCAATCTAAATGCAGGATAGGGTGAAAGCGGTATAAAGAGACCCGGGAGAGGAATACATAGTAGTTAGGGGTTTCTCCATGTGAAAGATCGCGTAGCGTGTGACTTCCTGTCGCCATTCAGTCGTAGATTTGTAAGCGCTCATTGACTGGACTCCGGGTTTGATAAATCCGGACTCCTGTAATCTGTAGTTGATGTCGTTAAAGCAGAAGTTCACATACATTTTCAAATCTACACTGTAGGGCTGGAGAACTACCCGAAAATGTATCGAAACCGACATTTGTAACCTCTCACAACCTAATCTCGCTCATGTCGGTTAATTTGATGCATCATTTCCCCAATTGTGTGAACGCACTTCACCTGCCACACACAACGCACGGAGACGTGACAGGCACAGCCAGGACATCAGGGTCAAAGTCACCGAATGATCCGGATTCATCATCCGATTAGTAACGAAATAAACGGGATTGTCAGTTTGTGTGAAGTGCGACAAGGATGAACGGATTGGATTCTAGCGGTCAGAGGTCAAGGTCACTTTGAAGAATTACAGTTTGACAAAAGACTGTGCATTATTTCTGGCTCGTTGGTCAACACGCAATATAGTTTCGGCTTCCTTCCTCCAATTTTAGACATAGCTCTATAAGCAGCTGTTATTTCAGGCTCGACTAAATGAAAACCATGTCAGAGAAGTTACTATCACTGTAGTCACAGGAAGTCCTGTGGTAGAACAGGAAAGAAAACAGGAAGTGAGTGCAGCCTAGCCACAGGTTGAGTTGAGGCGACCTGCCGTGTTCCTATTGGCTGCTGCCTCGTTTGTTTTGGATGCCTGGAGTGAGAAGCGGTGCAATGCGACGTCAGAGCAGTCAGTGAATGGGGGGGACTGATGTTCCCAGGAAGAACTGAGGAAGCTGAAAACATGTTGTAGCTGTTTTGAAACAACATCCACCATCAACTCTGCTGTACTATTATGAAATAGGTCATGTTTGCACTGGTTTGACCTTGTTATGTGATGTACAGTGTGCATCTATTTTAAATTACATTTACACCTCTGGCTACGATGGAGCCCCTAAAGTCTCAAAGGATGATATATGTGTATCTTTATTATCTTGTGGGCACAAGTTACTATCTTGGACCCACAACATATGTCAGGTAGTTTGCTAAAAAAGAGCTTTGTAGATCAAAAATAATCTGGTCATAATGTGTCCTTGATCACCTGTGGAGGGGGTTTATTCAAAAGGACCACAGTCAGCCCTGAGTGTGCGTTTACACCTGTACTTTCAAACTCTATCTGATTGCATTCCAATCAATCAAACCGATTTTGATGCAGGCGTAAATGTGGTACTTGACGTTCAAGGGGAGCACTAGACTAACCGAACTAGATGAGAAACCATTGATGTGGTTTCCACGGGGACTGGTTGGACCAGCATCACTTTCTGCTGCGGCTCTAGCAGGTCGCACATTTTCATGAGACCATCCTAAGGTCATCTGTTGGCTTTTGTCAATATATCAGCATGTTCTGTTCTAAGTTGTGTTTCTAAAGGAGGATATGCAGAAGATGCAGGGATAACACTGTTTAACATATACATCTTGTGTGTAAATGATATTCAACTCTGGGATTAGCTCAAAAGGCTTCAAAACCTATTTGTACCTTGTTTTTGAATGTGGTTTTTGAATGACCTCAACATTTGGTTATTTGGTTCCCTGATTATTTATACATAAAACCAATCCTTGTCCCCAAAATGGGTACAGGTGCAAGGATTGGGTCACTGCAGGGTATAATGTATATGAATATATTTATTACATATATTTTCCATCCCTTTCAGGCCCGTAACATCAGTACATCTGAAGTGACAGCTATCAAAATTGTCAAGCTGGACCCAGGTATGTTCCACATCATTCCAAGTTGAAACATCATGCTCATGACTGCTTCCTAACAAAACAGCAGTTACAGGTTGTTACTGTGTCGCAGAAATGTTTTGTGAGATCAAAACAGTAGTCGTGCATCATACTGTGAGACACCATCACTTGCAGCTTAGAGCTTTAGAGACCAAAAATAACCCGGGCAGACACTGGCTGACACAGACAGGGGGAGACCCTATAAACATACATACTCCTTAATACCTCTGCTCGTATATCTGCCCTCCTTCTCGACTGTGCTTCCCTGCTGTGTTGCTGTTGTGGGGTAGTAACGCAAAGAGCACATTTTGTAATAAACTAATCCTGTAACATTCAATCATACACATTTATGTTTCAGACTGCTGAAGCTTTATACATGCTTTGACTGAATGTGGGAAGGTATTTTTGCCCTAAAAGAGGAAAACTGATTTGTCCCAATTAGTTACGCTGTTGAAACATCGAGAGGGGATAGTTTCACAGCCACTGTGGACACGAGGAAAAATCACAGCAACTAATACCTCTCTTAAAGTACAAACTGATAATCGTTAGATGGTGCAACCCGGTCAAATATAAATTCAAACAAACAAATAATAGGTTAAAGTGAACAAATGATTAATAAATATAATGTGAATAGTTATCGAAAGGAATGATTTAGTTCTTGTATTTGTATAATTAGTTTTCCACCTTTACATGTAAATTTGGATGCATAAATATTGAATATATTGTAAATTCAAACCACAACTATAAAATAATAATGGCAGTGGAGACACTCTAAAGGATACTTTCAAGATTTCATTGAAAATACATTTTCTGGGTGGTGACGTTGAAAATTCAATCAACAAGTAACAAATGAGACTTTTTTAAACGCATTGTTCTGGATTTAAAAAGCTTTACCTGTCATTGACCCATGTGTGCATGTGAAAAATGATAACTAACAATAATCATATTACTACTACTACTACTAATAATATTAACTTTGATTTATATGGCACCTTTTCAAGCTACCCACTGCCACTTAACAACTGGCATAATGTTAAATGAGCCTCATGCACAAATCCTCGTCCACCCAATGGTTTACTGTGCTATCATTTCCTGTCCAGCTATACTTAACTGAGAAACCACTCGCTTCCCTGTCTGTGTGTTCAGGTGATGACATCACGTCCATCCAGCAGGAGATCACCATGATGAAGGAGTGCAAGCACAAAAACATCGTGGCCTACTTCGGCAGCTACCACAGGTGCCGTTTGTTTTTCTGCCTGTTCACTTCACGTGCGGGGGATTCCTGGGGCTGTTGGTGGACTTAAATATGTGGAATTTGACTGTTATCGTCCCCACACTGCTGCTGGATTCCTCTCCCACTCGTTCTACTGTTTAGTTCGACTTTTGGCCGAGCAGCTTGTGAATGATACTACAGGTTTTTATGGGGGTGATGATTTGGCTTCGGAATATTAGGGAGTGCCTACTTGTGAGTGCTTCCCTTTTAATCCCGAATTCTTCCATATTGCTTTTCACCGTCCTAGCAGAACTGTGTCTTAATCCCAGAGGATAAGCGGAGCGCATGTCAAATACCAAGATAACAGACGTGTGTCTCTTTCCAGGAAAACCAAGCTGTGGATCTGCATGGAGTACTGTGGAGGAGGGTCACTTCAGGATATTTACCATGGTACAGATACAAATAAATGTGAAAGATTCTGAATGTAGGTCTTGTATTGCAGCCGATTCAGTATCATCTGCAGCATATACCCAATGTATGTGTTGTGTACTTGTACACACTTCTTTGTGAGATCCATTTTGAACCTAGACCTTACAGGGTGGGGACATTTCAGGAAAGAGAGGACATTTTGGTCGGTTTATGTCTATATGATTTTAAGAAACAGTGGAGATATCTTTTTTTGTTACACAGAACAAAATGTAAAGGATTTATGTAATTAATTATACATATAATTGATAATTGATTGATATCAACTTCATGTGTTTGCTCAGTACTCAATTCAACAGCAAATGGCAACAAAGAAAGTTGGAAGAAAATGGCTGCCACCAGCCACCATCACTGGAAGTCATGTCAAAATACAATCCAATATGAACTCTAATCTAGCTAATTAAAAAGATCGGATCATTTCGTTTCATTTTCCAGAGTGTTGCACTGTTGCCATCACCCCACTGATTTGAAAGATTAGCACGACTCCCTGTAAAGCTGATGTTGATGATGTTCCTCTTCTTGAGTCTGAGCTGTTAATCAAACTGTTCTCCGCAGTGACGGGCCCATTAAAGGACAAGCAGATTGCATACGTGTGCAGAGAAACCCTGCAGGTAAGGCTCTTTGGATGAAAGGCATGCTTGTTGTTGTTGGAGCATTGTAAAGACTCTAAGTCAGTGAGTCGTGTGTTTTTCCCAGCAACGGAAAGGCTAAATAGTATTTAACCTCGCCAGACCACTAAATATACTGTGGAGCTAACTGTCGCTGCAGCGTCACAGAGTCAAGAGCAGCACATACACACTGTGTCAGCGAGTGACCTTCTGCTCACCTCAACGCAGCAACACAAACAAAGGCTGAATTAAAAAGGAAGCAATCCCAGATCATCTTTTTAAACCACATTTGATCACTTTCGCACATAATCTATACAAAGCGACTTCAGAGCTAAACAGTTAACGGCTGTTGGCGTCATCATGGCCACGGTGCACGGAGAAGAGGGAACAAACAGGCCACAAACTGAGAAGTGCTGCTTCAACAACCAAGTGGTTCTTCCTACTGTTGTGTTGCTGCAGTTTTGACCTCTTGGTTTACGGACATTCTTCTGTTCTATTAGATTTGCATGCGATTTTTCAGTTTATAAGTTTCACTCTTCCTTTTCAGCATATTTTGTTGTTCAGTTTATTACAATGCATTCCTTAAATTATTGAATATGTAATATCAAATTTCATAAAATACAGTTAAATACATTTTGAGTTACATTTGTTTTAAGACTGTAAAACCATTTGTGCTTGTTTTGAACAAAACAATAATTTATCATAATTAAAATGTTTTTAAAAAACTTAAAGCAGAATAATCAATAATTATGATGATATTTTTCCTAATTTATTGATAAGTATCATAAAAGCACACTAATCCAGGATACAGGTAGAATAAACAAAGATAAATGGTTTAAAACAAAAAAATCTGTCTAGTTTACGACAAAAGAAAGGTTAAGATAAATCAAATCAAACGATTTACCTAGTTTTAAATATAATTCTAGTAGTTGAACCACATTCTTGTCGTCATGCTGTTCTGTGACTTGGTGTCATTGAGCAGGGCTTCTTCTAATAATGTATCTATTTACATCCCTCTGATGAAGATAATGCAAACATGTATTCAGGTATTTCACTTGCTGGATAATGTATCATTACATTATCCATACACAGTTTCTTGAATTGTTTTAAACTTAAGATCAAACAATATAACAGTAAAACATCACATATTCTGTGACAGAGATTTTTTATCCATATCACCCATTCTCAAAATTATGCCTAAAACAGAGGTTACAAATTTTGATTACAAATTAAATATCCATGTAACTTAATTACATAAATTCAATGTAAATTGAACTTAATTCTGAACTGAATTCTATCATGGTTAGGTAGTGTGAGTAAATCAAATAACTAGATGGTCCGTAGATGGTCTCATTTTAAGACCTTAGACTTTTCATTGACTTTTAATATTGTGCTCCCGTGGGGCATATTGTAAATAACAAATCAATCATATTAATCAAATTCCCTGAAAATCCCTGACACAGGACATCGGGACCCCAGAACCTTCTTTTTTTAACTATGGCCATAAATGTGCACAGCTTTAAAACAAGTGATAGTACAATATGTATTTATATTTATACCATCTTTTTCAGGGCTTGTATCACCTGCATGAAACTGGCAAAATGCATAGAGACATAAAGGTAAAACAATTTTTTGAAAACATTATCAAGATGTTACTTTATAATTGCGTTCATACATTGTTATACTGTTGGTTGTCTTGTGAACAGATGCTCACATTACGATTGGTGTTATCTCTGCAGGGAGCCAACATCCTCTTGACGGAGAGGGGAGATGTGAAACTGGGTCAGTGGTGATTTGCATCGGGCACACATCTGCAGCACTCATTTAACTCCTGCAACTCATCAAGTGGGCGTAAAGCGGGCCAGCAGCCCCAGTGTAACCCTGTCTGTCTCTTCTGTGTCCAGCGGATTTCGGAGTGGCGGCAGAGATCAGCGCCTCGGTGGCCAAAAGGAAGTCGTTTATAGGAACGCCCTACTGGTGAGATGAACGCAGCCAACCTCCGTCTGTTAACAGTAGGCGTGATTTGGATGAGGGATGCAAGTAACCAATTTAGTTTTCATGCCAATGTCCTTTTTCATTATATCTGACAATATCTATGGCCAAATGTACAAAGTACACAGAATTCACCACTCAGCACTACTACGAGTATCCTCCTGATTTAACAGGCGCAGATTAACAGGAGATCTTCAAGTTGTGTGCAGCATATGCAGACATGAAGTATAGCAACACATTTTTTTTCTTTACTTACTACTATATTGATTGAAACCATGTTGTTGCGGTATAAAAACTGTATAAACAGATGGGAAACAGCTATAGACAGGGGCGGATTTCCCGGTGGGGGGACAGGGGGTTCCGGACCTCCAGAGAGTTGTCCCTCTATATATCATTGCAAACATATGCAATGATAATGTTAAATAGTGATACAATATGTACTGAATGTATGTACTCCCAGTGGTTTGGTCCACTGCGCACCGCGGTTTCTCTCTCTCTCTCTCTCTCTCTCCCTCTCTCTCACATTAATCAGACCTCATATTGTTTGTTTAGCATCACAGTTGAATCTTGAATCTTTGTACGTGCAGCTGCATCTTCTAACACACATGTGAGGCAGGAGGTCAATCCCCAATTAAAATGTTCCTAACTCTGTTAAAAATGTCAGATGTGTATATATGTTACAAAATGCTTGGTGACATTATAAATGAAGGTTTTCATACAAAAATACGGGATCTTTTATAGATGATAATGGATTAATAGTTCTATAATACTGTCATTTGTTTGACCATAGTCTATGAATATATATATATATATATCAGATATTGTATATGTGTTTTAGATGGTATAAACAATACTATAATGCAGTGACAATGTTACTGCAGTATTTAGTCCTAAATCTAATCGAACAAATTAAAATGATATTAGAGAATAAACAACATTATATTGGAAGTTGACCACAGCGGCCATGTTAACGGCCAGTATCTCCTTTTCAGGAGAATCATATCCAGTGTCCCCTTCCTCTTATGTCTCCTCTTCATTCTGAATTGTCCAGGATGGCTCCAGAGGTGGCTGCGGTGGAAAAGAAGGGCGGCTACAACCACCTGTGTGACATCTGGGCCGTTGGAATCACTGCCATCGAGCTGGCTGAGCTCCAACCGCCCATGTTTGACCTTCACCCAATGCGGTGAGTCAGGACAGACGACAGGGACTCGAGCTCGGACGGATCTAATGAACTCATGTCGGAGCAGAGAGATAAACAGTAGAGGCGTGTGTTATGTAACATGTTGCCTGACTGCCCTTGCATTTCATTCCTGGCCAGTCACTGCCTATAAACAATTAAGACCTTAGACAGTGCGGTGACATTTAAAACAATGTTTCAGAGCACTGATGTTGATGTCCAAGAGCAACTTCCAGCCTCCGAGACTAAAGGATAAATCCAAGTGGTGAGTTGGACTGCCAGTGTTTTTCCCTTTAAAATCATTTAGTATTGAGACAAAAAAGAAGATGTCAAATTGATTCAAACTGTCACCCCCCCCTCCCCCTGTTCTTCCTCTCTGTGCAGGTCTGCAGGTTTCCAAAGCTTTGTGAAGATGGCGCTCATTAAAAACCCTCGTAAAAGGCCCTCAGCCGAGACACTGCTGCAGGTTGGCTTCTTCTTTGTGTTTGTCATGAATGAAAAGTGGTTAACTCGCCATTATCATAAAGGCACTTTCACCTAAGTTCATAAATGGCATTTTGTTCTATTTTGTTTCCGTTGTCTGCTTTACCTCATAGTCATACGGATGATAATAATGAATCTGGCAATCATGAACTGACAGATGAATGATAATAATAATGAAAATGAAAAGCACCAGAGGGGTGCTGCATACCCTGCTCTATTTACCCCAGTCAGACAATCCTAACTTTTTTTATATTGTAATAATGCCATTTCATAATGATGTCATCATGACGCTATATATATATATATATATGCTGACATCTGACCTCATGGTGGCTTCTTCATGATGTCACTTATCATACAATGGGGAATCCTTTTCTGATCATACAAGCTTTAGATTGTCTTTAATATTTGTAGAGATATCCTGGAAAAGGTCTGGAGCCAGCTTAGCCTAATATACTTGCACAGACTGATCACTAATTATAGGATTTATTGTTTTTCCAGTGCCATTTTACATGGTTTTATGAGATCCAACTTAGCTTCCTAATAGTGTCAAAGGCTCTGATCTATACTTCTTCCTCCAGCATCCATTTGTGACACAGCTACTGACCCGGAACCTGGTCATCGAGCTTCTGGACATGGCCAACAACCCTGAGCTCCACTCTGCCCACACTCACAGCATGGACGACAATGAACTGGAGGTCAGTGCAAGGAAGGGGCCCGAACTGACACCACAGCGGGTCACACACAGATTCTTAGACTGATCAACAGCTGATATTTATTATTTACATTATTTTAGATGGAAAAAAATTGAAAAGAAACAGATTAAGTCTGTTTCATGGTGAATAGTGTTTTTTTTTTCTTCTGGTACGCACATCAATTTTCTGTTGACAGGTTGGGGATTTGGCTCCTGACAAGATTCAGTCAGCCGGGAAACACCTGCCTGTAGAGAGGACCCTGTCTGAAGAGCAATGTGAGGACACACACACACACACACACACACACGCACCCACACACACACACACACACACACACACACACACACACACACACACACACACACACACACACACACACACACACACACACACACACACACACACACACACACACACACACACACACACACACACACACCAGCTTAACTAAACTGTGGCAGTTTCCACACACCCAATATGCAGCTTTCCTTCAGAATCCTTGTACTAGTCTTGCGTTTTGCTGGTTTATCCTTATCCATCTCACACTGACCGAACAACAACGGCTTTACAAACTTTTTGGGGAGAAATTGCCACTTTTGTGAAATACATACAACTGATGTGCATGAGGGAACCTGTGAGTGGATTACAGGTCTCACCCATGGTGTGATCAGCACATGATCTGCTACTGCTGTTGTATCAGACCCAGGATCTGTACAAATGGAGAGCAGAGTAGTCACTATATGGGACAAGGTACAAATACATTTATCCCGACTAATACAGGACAGATGACAAACCTATTGCATTCATATCTGTTAGACATATAACATCCTTATGAGATCAGTATTCAAGTGAACGTCCCACTTTCAGAAAGCAAGTGGATGTGTATGCACACATCACATTTCATGTGAAGTATTCCTTCAACGCACACGCGTGTGTGTATTGTTTGAGTTTTGTGGTGAACGTTGCACAGTTTGACTGTGACAGCCACTGCGTGTGCCTGGGCTTGTGACTGTATGCGTGCATATGTAGATATATTGTATGTCCGTTGTACTTGCTGATGAGTCGCCTCATTGTCCGGCACGACCCCCAGTATTCAGTGCTGTAATCTCCATAATATGAATGAGGACAAAAGCCTCTCAGTCAGCCTGCTGGTGGCTGCCCTCCTTCTGTATCCCGTCCACACATGTGGGATGGAGGTTGCGTCAGACGGTGGCACGGCGAACATGCCACTGGTGTGTGACAGACAGTGGTACCTCTGTCCCACACGCTGTGGCCAGAGTGACTTCACACTGCTGAACTGCCTAACTGCTTCTTGTGGCCCAAGAGTTTCTTACGTGACAGCCTGGTTTCACTATCCGTCTAGTCCCCTATCATAAACCAACGTGGTGTTGACCTGTACTTTCCCTTTCACACAGTGTGATTCATATTCAGACACGCAAGCCACAAACACATTTAACACCTGCACTTTGGGTTTGACCAATATGGGCTCACACTGCCTCTGCTTTTACTACTCTACTTACCAGTGCAGTAAGTAATTGTTTGCACATTTGTTACTAGGCTGATAAAACTAGATTTGGCTGGGTATCAAATTATGACGATGATTGGTTAATCTTATAAACTTCCACTTTTTTTTGTACTCTGTAAGTATTACCAACTGTGGGTTATGAAAAGTTGAAATCAATTGTGTGGGCAGATTTGCAATCTTTAAATTCTAACCCACTCCCACTACTAAAACATACTGAGACCAAGAACAAATAAATCATATAATATTTACAATGTTCTAAATTCTGTCCTAGTTTAAGGAAGTCATGATAGATCACATACAGCATGTGACCTAGCAGTCTAGCAGGAGCTTAGGTGGTTCTCAAATGTAAAGGGGAGACAAAATAGTGCAATATAAACATTAAGGGGAATTAAGAGAAGGACAGAGAGCACCAAGGAAAATGAAAATATATACAAATATATAACATCCTCATTCCAAATGATATAGAGCAGTATTAAAAATGCTGCTGCATTACACTGTAAAACAGTCGAACTTTCGATTCAGGCTTCACCTACAACTTTACTTCCCAACAACAACAATAGATCTTTGACCAAAAAAGGGCACAGAATGTTCACTGTGATGGAATTTCTGTGGAAAGCAACTTTCAAGTCTCCGCAAGTCGATTTCCATGCTGTAGTGAAACGACTGACTTCTGCTGAGGTGGTAGAAAATCCAAAGCATGTCATTTGTTGCAAAATAACAATAAAAACACATTTTGGAAGTTTATTAATACCCCTCATATTTTTCATTCCATAACTAACATGTTTGACTTGCATATGGCATAATAGCCTCATACACTACACTTAAAATCTGTGAATTTGACTTGTGTGTATCCTTTACTGAACAGCCAGTAAAAAAAAATATGTACATTACAAAATGTAATGTTTTTCCCTGACTCATAATTCATCCTTCCACCAAGTTTCGTGATAATCCTTCCAGTTTTTGTATAACCCTGCTTACAAACAAACAAAAACACCAACAAACAAACAGACAGGGGTGAAAACATAACCTCCCTGGTGGAGGTAAAAAAAAGAGTAATTGTGCTTTGTCACTGTGTATGTGCTCAGCTGCTGCTGTGGGGGTGGGGGGTCACGGCTGCAGTGTTTCCCGCAGTGTCGGCTCTTTATCGATGTGCGATAGGTGATGTGTGGATGCAGAGTGCACCCATAGCTCTAACTACAGTTAATCAATGCACTTGAGGGTTGAGTGCGAATCGATGTCGCGAACCCATGAAATCCACAGTTCGTGCATTAACGCCCATTTCTCTTCACATCATTTTCTTTGCAGTCGACCAAGTAAAGTTTGGACCCCAGCTAAGAAAAGTCACAGAGCCTTATCCTGATATGGTAAATGCACGTTTTTTTCCTGGAGGATATTTCTGTGAGCCTGGCATCCACCAGAGCTAGAATAACACCGAAGGTTCTGTCTTGCTTCTCCTTTCAGCAGGGTTCTTATGATGATGACTGGAGTCTGTCTGGAGAGGAAGACAACTCACCGTAAGACTCCGTTTTCTTTTTTCATCTCATTCTGTACTGGGATTATTGTGGGTTATCGTTGTTGAGATGTCACCACTGTCCCGGATGCCGCCCTTAAAAGCAATCAGTAGTTATCCTGAGGACACTTATCAGGGGGAAATATTGTAATTCACCTCTTCAAAATATATTTGAATTGTATCCAAGGATTTCTTCCCATGGGTTGATCTCTAAAAAACTGTGTTCCAAAATGGTGCCCCGTAAATTACTTTTTTTTTAGGCTTCTATGATTTAGCATAAAAAAATCAGTGGAACATACTACTAATAATAATCTTTATCAAATCATTAAATTATTATTATTATAGTTGTTGTTGAAATTCAATTCCTTTATGTGTGATGATTACACAAAATCTCTTTTTAGGCAGGTGGGTGTCACGTGACCTGTAAGTGAGCGTGTGACCACTAATAGCTTTGGGGATTGTGTTAATGGATCATTGGGCCTCAATAGCTGTCAGAGTACGTCACTGTAATGACCCCCTCAGAGTCTTTAATAGAATGAGACACATTTGAATTACCAGCAGGGATCCTTCTTCGTGACACTGATTTATTGATGATTAATTTTGTAGTAATTTAGTCGTATTAGCCTGCCTGTATGAATAAGTAATGATCAGGATTTGGGTTCGCGGTAGTAATAATGTTTTTAGGATGAAGAGAATAATTCAGATTTTTATTTTTGTGGTTGTTTTGGCCATCACTTCTCTCTCTTATTACAACATTGTATGCACCAAGGTGACCACAATATGGTGACACTGTAGCAGAGTCAAATAACAGCTGGTGATCGGAGAAGTTGGAAAAAGAAGTAACAGTTAGCAAGATTATGGGAACAGTATCTCAGGGATTATTTCTTTGGTTACCTCAGGGTACAGGGGGGGACAGGTATTTTTTGAAATGTATAAATCAAGACAATAATGCACTTTATTACCACTTACTTGTCATTAAAATGGAAATCAACACACACATATATATGATTATAGAATAGTGTGGGTCAGTACCAGTGAACTTGCAGCAACAAAAAGCCGACAGCACCGAACACGCCTCCCTCTCAAAACTTGCGTAAGTTATAATGTCTAAACAACATAACTGAGAGCATGTGATAACTGGTTAGCATTCGAGAAGCGAAGTCAAAATTAGATATCTGAGATTGCTACTTGCAAACTCGACCAAAAACCTTTTGAAACAAAGAGACTCCAACTACACGCTGAATTGTTTCAGGGTTTTAAAGCCTTAATTAGAGTCGACAGTCGGAAAATGACACAAAACCAAAGTTCCACCGCTGGAGCCGGATCAGGAACATTGTGGTCTCAGCCACACTGCCTGAGAACAATGAGGTCATGTCCTCACTATTCTGGGGGATGTTGCCATGTCCAAGTTTTATGTCAAGTTTTAGGTCTTTGGTTTTTAGTGTGACGTTTCAAGTGGTTCTTGTGGAAGTCTAACTGTGTTTTAGTTTGGGGGGAAGGTGCCACATCTGGTTGGTAGAATAAAACTAAAAGTGTGTGATAGACTTTGGCCTTCAACTGTGCTTCTATATTCACATTTTTGGGAACACGTGTCCCAAGTTTGATATAAATAGAAACATCAGTCATTTTCGATTTTATCTGGCAACAGCCCTTCTTAGAGAATAATCTAATGAGTATAATGTTCTATTTAGTGACAGTAGGATGGCCAAAACAGGAGTTTATTACAAACCACAATTATAATATAATAATGTGGCACATAGCAACAGCAGATTGAGCTTTTTGATTCTGTTCGTGTATCAGCATGATTATCGGGCTTCAGGAACCGATAGGAGTCGACCTCTGGTTCCTTCCCTCCCATTGTTATGGGCCATTCAGGCCCGTAGTCAGATAAACACCAGGTCTTCCTGTTGCAGGAGCCTGTTGGAATGTGTGGAGCAAGCTCTGCAGCTGAGGTAGGCCACGTCCATCACCTCCAGCATCTCCTAACAGCAGTGTCCCGCCGTCCCTCTTCAATTTACCTGAAATAAGCTGCTTGTGATGATTGATTTTGTTTTTTATCATGTAAATATCAGCTAACGGCAACATCTTTGACATAGTCAGAGGGTTTGTGTTCGTCCTCTGCTAATCCCATCCCCAGACCCCCCCCCCAGTCCTGCGAATTCAGCACAAACCCTCTGGCTCTCAGCTTTTTGGGCTTTTGTCTGCCTCTTTTTTTGTTTGTTTGTTTGTTTAATGTCGATTTTTGTGTACGTGCTGCTGTTACCCTGCCCTCCGCCTCCTCAGCATCTGCCTTTGTTGTCCATCTTGTTGTCATGACGATGTTCTCTGTACATGACTTGATTTTTTAGATTTCAGAGTCTGATCACAACCTTGTCGCTCCATTGTCTTTCAGAAGTTTAACCATTAAGAGGGCGCCATCTACTGACGTAAGTGGGAACCACTGTTGCTATAAACTGGAGTTGTGTTATACTCTCATGTTTAGTCCAAAGTTTCAATGTATCCACCTAAAAAAACAAATTACAACACACAGACAGATTAGATACAAGTACCGTAGACGGATTTTACCCATTGACTCAACAATAGAAGAGCAGCATTAAAGCTTTTGTGAAAATAGTGCATTTGTACTGAACAACTGAAACAACAGATCTCAGCATCTGTCTTGTTTCTTTCACTTTAACGTCTTTATTATGTCTCTTTATTGATCATTCACAGATGTAGAATATATTATATTTAGCTGGATTTCTCAGTTTACGATTAGAAACAACTTATCTCATTTCATTTTTTGTTCACTATGATATGTATTCACTGTACTCAGGTATAGTTTTATATCGTAACATCCTTGCTTTGGGGCATTCACTAAGTTTTGGCTTGCTTGGTCCCCTTTCAGAAATGCAGCTACTTCCTGAGTAAATTACTTTGCTTTGTGTTTTAATCTACAAATAATCCCCCACACACACACACACAATCTAACTCTGGTTTTAGCCAGAAGCTCTCTGTATAGATCTTGTAGACATTGTGAAATCCTTTAATGATAGTTAATGGTCCCACTTACTTTCGTTTTATTTTTACTAGAAATGTCTCATTTTACTTTCTAATTAGAGTTCCTTGTGTTGCAGTCCTGTTTAACCATGCAAAGCACTTTGTGACTTTGTTTTATAAAACCGCTGAATAAATAAAGTGTTGCTGCTGCAGAAAAACAATAAAAGTACGTACAGTGCGTATTATTTAAATGAGTAAAATTACGATTTTTATACTTCCATCTTCAAACAATGTTCTTTCTTCTTGAACGGACAGGCAAAGTAACATACTAATAACATTATAACATGGTGTACAGTGGATATACAAAAGTCTACACACCCATGTTAAAATGCCAGGTTGTTGTGATATAGAAGAAACACCACTAAGACGTCAGACATTTTTCCATCGTTAATGTGACCTTATCATCTGTACAATTCAATTGAAAAACAAACTGAAATCTTTTAGGGGGAAAAACTCCAAAAACTTTTATAGCATGGTCACATTAGTGTGCACACCCTCTTATAATTGGGGATGTGGCTGTGTTCAGAATTAACCACTCCCATTCAAACTCATGCAGTAAATAGCAGTAAGTTCCAGTAGGATTTTCCTGACATTTATTTAGTTGCATCTTACAGCAAAAGCCATGGTCCGCAAAGAGCTTACAAAGCATCAAAGGGATCTCATTGTTGAAAGGTATCAGTCAGGTGAAGAAAGATTTCCAAGGCATTAGATATATCATGGAACACAGTGAAGACCGTCATCGATAAGTAGAGAAAATATGGCAGTGGAGAAAACAGTGACAACTGGACGTCACTCCAAAATTAAAATCACCAGAAGAACATCCCCCCAAGGTGAAGCATGGTGGTGGCATTAGCAGCATCTTGCTTTGGGACTGTTTTCTTTCTGATGAAACTAGGGCTGTATAAGTCAAGGTGGAGGGAATTATGAAAAGTTCCAAATACCAGTCAAAAGCTGAAGATTAAGAGGGATTTTACCTTGGCTCAACCAGAAGAAGATTAAAGATTTGGAATGGCCCAGTCAGAGCCCAGAACTGAATCCAATTGGAAAATTAGGGTGACCTGAAGAGGGCTGTGCACAGGAGCTGCCCTCGCAGGTCTGACAGGTTTGGAGCCTTTTCGCAGGGAAGAGTGGGCAAAGATTGCTGAGTCAAGATGTGTCAACACCAAAGTCCTAGCCAAAAAGACTGAATGCTGTCATAAACTCAAAAGGTGCATCAACAGAGTATTAGTTTAAGGGAGTGCACACTCATGCAACCACAGCATTATAGTTTGTTATTTGTATTTTATCCCCTAAATGATTTCCGGTGTTTTTCAATTGAATTGTACAGGTTATAGGTCCCATTAAAGGCGGTAAAAGTTCCGACATGATTTATCTCGATCTCATTTTTTTAACATAACAAAAACCTGGCATTTTAACAGGGGTGTGTGGACGTTTTATATCCACGTTATCTCCCCAGCGTGAGTCACGTGTTTGCTTGTTGCTGTTTAGGGAGGTAAGAAGAGTGGCCTTTTCAATCCGACTACAGCGTCCCTGCCGGCCTTCAGCTCTTTAACTCCCACCACAGATGACAGAGACCTGACGCTGAGACCGAGCTGCACACTTGGCCCTGACGCCGCCATCGTCACTGACCCCCCCTCCACTACAGGTACGACACACTGCTCCTTTAAGGGATCGTGTTCTATCCCCAACATGTCTGATTTTCAGTAACTAAGAAAAGCTTTGTGGGTCCAAAACTGTTACTTTTTCTTGTTAAATAAGTCTTGGCTAGGTGCTCGGCCACACAGGACATCAGACAGCGCTGCAGGGACCCATGTCTGCCTGTGGGGGACGATGTAACAGCAGAAAAGAGGAGGGCTACCAATGTTTCTCCTTCGAGACAAGAGACACCACTGTCACCTGAATGGAGCACACTAAGGAAAAAAACGCTCTCAGAGAACTCTGTGAGTTCCGACCAAACACCTGCGCCTTCCTAACAGAAGCAAATATCAATAAGCTTGTGTGATTTGCTAACCGAATAACTTCCTAATGACTTCATGATTTTCCTTTTAAAAAGTCTGTGTGTCTGTAAGATGAAAAAAATCATGCAACCAAAGATGTCGATTTTTTTGTGTTTGATGGACGGTCTCTATCCTCCCCTTTGTTTTGTCCCGTGTAACCCCTTGACATTTCTAGAGGGCTGATTGTCATGGACTTCCTCCTACCCCTCAAGTCCATGTAAGTGTGAAATCTAACAGCATGCCACCTACACTGAAACTTGACCAAAGACAATGCTCCGGTGACTAACAAGACAAATTTTGCATGGCGAGATATGAGTTGCACTTTGAAAAGTTTCAGACCTGGTATTACGGGGACGTTCAAGTCTGAACCCAGCCAGATACGTCCTCAATCCGTCCTGAGATCCGATCGCTCAGACCTCATTTGGAGATAGTCTGGGACGCATGTGGCCACATTCTTTTAGTTGTGTCAACGCAAATGTGTCCCATTGAAGCGCCACCAAGTGAGCTGACGTCCTCTGACCTGCTGCGGCTTCACGATGAATCAAAGTGTTTTCACTCTCCTCTGTGTGCATATGTTGTTTTGTTATTGACCACTGACACAATATCAACACTGACCACCACTTAAGGATTGGATCTCTCTCTCTCTCTCTCTCTCTCTCTGCTGATATTTTAATGGCTGCACCCTAATTTTTCCATTCAATTCCACAAATATATATACAAATTCATACACATCACACACACACACAACCTCAGCATCCAGTTTCTGAAGTCAGGAATATGCTAAGTATCCAACTGCAACTTGTTTGAAGGGATGCCAATACCAATAATCCAAGTGTCTCTGTTAGCATGGCAGACCATGAGTGATTGATTTACTGTGCTGCCTCTGTAGATGGGAGCCTGCTTCTCCAAAGTCTTCAATGGTTGTCCTCTTCAAATCCACTGTGCTGTCACCTGGATTTTACCCAAGACAAGAGGTAAGACAGTGAGGTCTCCTCAAGTCCCGAAGCTCTGAGGGGGGAGTTTCCTTTGATGAGTTTGGCTCGACATTATTATAGAGCACCACAAGTGTCATGGGAATAATAATAAATATTGAAATATGAATCCATTAATGAATATTTACAAAAACAACACAAGTACAAAAACAACATCTATAAGATCAATGTCAATAAGATCATCATTTCAAAATACATTAATGAATTTATATTTTTATATTTTAATTGAATACATAATTGAATTAGAAAATCTAGAAATTACACCACATGTATTGGATTGTCTTGTTTTATTGTGCAGTAAAAACTTGAATTGTTGTCCCTTTGATAAACACCTTTACTTCTCAGATCAGTACCTTATTCTCGGGGCAGAGGAGGGCATCTACACCCTGAACCTCAATGAACTTCATGAGGACACACTAGAGAAGGTAAGACAGGCACAGACACATGTATTTTAAATATACTGTAATACACTTTAATATAGTTCAGTTCAAATTAGTAACTTGAGTGGTTCTTTGTCATTGGGGTGCAGAGATTATTTAAAAAAAAAAGAAATAAACGTTTTTTAAAAAGTAAAAATGTATTGACCAAAAGATAAACAGTGATATTGTGAGTCAAACAATATGACATTTGAATGGTAAACTAAATCACAAAATATATTCACAATAAATTACATTTCATCCTTGTACTTGTACTCATTCTCATTTGTTTCACTATAAGTCTGAAGAAATGAACCTTAGCAAAAGTTCAATCAGGAAGACTGACTTCATGCCTGTTAAGTAGGGGTGGGAATCGCAGGGTAACTCACAATATGATACGATACGCGATACATGGCCTGTGATAACAATAATATCCCCATACAGTGATTCTCCTATAACCGATATACTGCAAGACAATCATATAAAGATACGTCACGATATCTGTTTATTGAAGAAGAATACAAAGTGCGCCTGAAAAGGTAAAGTGCTGTACAATGTACAAAACAAAGTGCATAAAGTTTTATCTTAGTACCTCTTTAGTTTTTTACAAGCACACTTTAAGTTGTCAATATCCACATGTGTCATCAATTCAATGTAAAATAGCCATAAACTGGCCAAAGTTCAAACTATATATATAAAACTAAAAACTAAATATAGATATTTGATTATTATTGATAATTGTATCTCATGAGTCAGGTCGACGACATATTTCCGTATTGATATTTTGTCCCACCTCCTCTCTTAAGTCACATACAAAGTTCCTGCTATCTTGAGGCTCACTCTCTCTTCATCCAATCACAGCCTGACACACTGGCCTTGAGCCAATCACCACTAAACTGTCAAAGTTTAAACTGTTCTCCCACCTTCCTGTCATCTGGCTTTCAGTCTAGCATTGTTGGGATATATAGATGTATGTAGTGTTTTCACAATAAAAGTCCACTGATTGGGCTTTGCTCTCTTCCCACAGCTTCTGCCTCAGCGCTGCACGTGGCTGTATGTAATGAACAATGTGCTGATGTCCGTCTCAGGTAACAAATCCCATCAACATGTGTTTTTTCCACCAGAGAACACAGAGTTCTGTATTCCATCCGTCGCTCTAATAAAATCTCCGTCCCGCAGGGAAGTCGTCGCAGCTTTATTCCCACAGTCTGACGGCTCTGTTTGAACAGGGGGGACATGTGCAGAAGAAGCACAGCAGTCTGTCACTGAGCACAAACCGCTTCACTGAGAGGATCAGCACCAGGTAGGGCAGGACGTTAGTTACACGTTGGATTTGTTTTAAAGTATATAGAGTATAGTGGTAGTGCTGCAGAGACAGCTAACAGCGTGTTATCTCTGGATCCACAGAAAATTTGCCATATCTGTGAAGATTCCCGACACTAAAGGCTGTAGGACATGTAGCGTAGGTAAGTGAGGCCCAATTTACTCAGTAATAACTGACTTGCTAATAGATTATTCAGTAATAACAAATACTGACTCCTCCGATTTTTCTCCTTCTCTCAGCAAGAAACCCGTACACAGACAGTACGTTTCTGTGTGGGGCTGTTCCATCTGGCCTGGTTCTGCTGCTGTGGTATGAGCCTCTCCAGAAGTTCATGCATCTAAAGGTTTGTACTGACATGAAATAGAGCTTTGTGTATTTCCATTATTGGGGAAGTTAAGTAGTATTCATGACTTCCGCCAACGAGGTTATGTGTTCGTTGCCGTTTGTGTGTCTGTTAGCAGGATTACGCAAAACCTACCAGACAGATCACCACAGAAGTTGGTGGAATAGGATGTCAAATGGGTCAGGGAAGAATTAGTACAATTTTGGTTTGAATTTAGATCAAGAAGTGAATTCATAGCTATTTTTTTTTAACTTTCTGTAACATTGTGAGATCATTTTCACAGTATTTAAGTCAGTGTGTGTGTTTTTAAATGCAATGCAATTAGTTGACATGTGGCTGCAGTCTCTGTGACTATCATTTAAATAAAATAAAGGAAACAGACATCCATAAATCCATCTATTAAAACATAAGATGTGAAGGATGTTTGAACGACATATACTGAACAGCTTTTAATATAGACTTTTATTTTCTTGAAAATGCTAATTGTCTTATTTTTTACAATTAACCAATCACCTAAAAGGTAATATGCATTGAACAGTGGTTGGAAACATCACAGTTTTTTTCTCTCACATGCTACTTTTCTTGGTATATATATATATATATTTGATGTTTTGTCTATAATAAACCATAAACCTTATTCTGCTCACATGACTGATTTAGCCTCAGTCTGGGAGGTTTGTTCAAGTCAAGCTTTTTACAGTAATCCCTGCTTTTCTACTCTTTGTAAGACACCATTCTGCTCTGGTCCACCTTAAAGACATTTAAAAAATGTTGATTAAAATTCCACAAAAAAACAGCTTTCATCCAGGCCCATTTTGATTGGTTATTGTGTTTTATTGTCCCAGAATATAACTATACAGTTTGACCCACTGAAAATCACTGATTGTTGTTGTGCTGTAAAGTGCTTTGAGTGGTCACCAAGACTAGAAAAGTGCTATATAAGTACATTTATCAGTGTGTTAGTGGTGCTTATGCCCAGAGAGTTTACACAACACTACACACAACACAACACAATTAAAGTACTGTTTGTGTGAATATTTTCATACAAATTTCCAGGTAAAACACTGAATATTTGCTGTGTCATGTCATACTTGCCAGGTTTACCTGTATCTAAGAAGTATCTCCCCTCAGAACATTGTTACGATTATATAACTTGACTGTTCTTGCTCCACCTGCAGCACATCGCGATGAAGCTGCCCGACTCTCTGCCAGTGTTTGAGCTGCTGGTGTTGGTAACAGATGAGTTCCCTCAGCTGTGTGTTGGAGTGCGAGAGTGCAGTAACGGGAAACCCCCGACCAGCCAGCAGCTCCAGTTTGATATCATAGAGCTGAACGGCACCCCGGTCTCCGTACCAGGTAGGACCGACTGCTGTGCCCCCTCCACTGCAGCTGATGCAGCTCAGCTCAAAGGTGAAAGTCAATTCTCCTCTGTGTCTCTCTGTGCGTCTGCAGACAGTGGAGCGCTGAGGGCGGAGCAGGTGACCCAACTGGACAGAGACACCGTCCTCATCGCAGTAGAAAGTAAGTCCCGTCCATCTCAATGCATCTTCGAAACCCTCCAGCTGCTCTCTCGCGCCGACTCTTAATCCACCGTGACTGAATGTTAATGCTCATTGGACAGAAACTGTTCGGATCGTGAACCTGCGGGGGCTCCCATCCAAAGAGCTGGCTGCTGAAATGGTCTTCGACTTCCCCATCGAAACACTAGGTAGAAATCAACATGTGTAAAAACGCAGTGAGTGAGACTTGGTGTTGCTGCGAACACTCGGGTGACGTGATGTGTTTTTCACAGTCTGCTTACAGGACAGTGTGCTGGCCTTCTGGAAACATGGCCTCAAAGGGAAGAGTTTTCAATCCAATGAGGTGAGTACATCCAGGATTAATGTGAGGCTCGGACTCATCGGATGCCCTGTGTTTGTCACTCACTCAAATGTGCACTGCCTTGTCTATGAACTTTGACCTTTATCTGCAGGTAACACAAGAAATTACAGATGAGAGCCGAGTCTTCAGAGTTCTGGGAACAAGCAGGTACGTCCACAGTAATCGGACACTATCAGTGTCATTCTCTGTGGAGGGCAGTTAGAAAGTAGTAATAATGGCAGTAGTACTGGTAATAATAGGAGTAGTAGTAATGTTTTTGGTAGTAGTGTTACCAGTAGTACTATTAGACATAGTAGATATGAGGGTAGCAGTACTTGCATGGGTAGTAGAAGCCTTGGTAGGAAAAATAGTGGTAGTATAGCAGTAGTATTAATATTAGAGATAGTAGTAATAGTATAAATGGTTATATTAATACATGCATTAGTGATAGTAGAATTGATGTTAGTGATCGTAGTGTAATACTAGTACGGAGTAAGAAAAAAGGAAAAGCAGTGTTGATATTAATAACTCGGTAGTATCAGTAGTATCAGTGTTTATGATAATATTGACAGCACAAATAGTGTTAGTATCAAGAGAAGTGCATGGCAGGTGTATTCATAGTACTAGTGGGAGTGATATTATTACCAATCGTAGTGGTAGCAATGTCAAAAGTATTTAAAGCAGTATTGGTAGTAGATTATATATATAGAGAGTATTTTTAGGGGAACTAACTGCAGTTATACCAGAAACAGAAGCAGTAGCAGTGACTGAATTAATTAGTGACAGTTTTACCAGAATGATTCATATTTGAATTGTTATTAGTAGTAGTAGAGCCTGACCGATTTGTATCGGTTGGCTGATTAAATTGGCCACTATGAGCCTTCCACAGACATTTAGGTATCGGCATTTATATGTGCATTTATAATGATGGTAGTAGTGTGTGTGTGTGTGTGTGTGTGTGTGTGTGTGTGTGTGTGTGTGTGTGTGTGTGTGTGTGTGTGTGTGTGTGTGTGTGTGTGTGTGTGTGTGTGTGTGTGTGTGTTTACGTATCGGTATCTGAAATTTTCTACTCCCTTATATTGGTATCACCTTATTGGTATTGCCATGTAGCTTTAAAAATCCACATGTGGCTCTAATTGATATTAATCAATAGCGTTAGTAGTATACAACAAAGAATAAGGTGTACAACATGATTGAGTACATAATAAATCATAAAGGTAATTAAATGAATTAATCAACGGTAATGCGAATAAGAATTACATGGTAACCATGGATATTTTGAGTCATGCTGTGTGGATGAGTGTTGAGATTTCTCTCCCCTCTCTATGTACAGGGACATAATCCTGCATAGCACACCCACTGATGACCCGTCAGCACTGAGCAACCTGTACATCCTCACTGGACATGAGAGCAGCTACTGAGAGGAGCCGGGTCGTCTTCTACAAAAGAAGCTGTAGCAAGACACCGGCACCGAGTGATCCCACCAACTCTCTGCTGTGACGGACGGATACATGAGCATGGGATGTATGTTGCCCGCACAGATTCAAACTCTTTTTTTTGTCGGGCAACAAGACTGTAAAAAGACTAAGAGACTTGTCAACAAGCTAAGTGACTTTCTAACTCTTGAGTGTCCTAATTAAAGCTGCAAAAGCCAAGATTTTCATGTTAAAATAATCCACCCTCCCAGCCTTGGTCACAGTGTGGCTGCTACAGGTCCATTCCATAGATCTCCTGCTGTCGATGCGGAACCATAGACCAGAAAAACATGGACATAACATTTGTGACATCACGCACAATCTTCTGAAAATGATGTTGAAGCTTTCATTTGCGTTTGCTTTCGTCTTTGTCGGCTCCTGGAACCGCCTGAGAGGTACTGAGGAGGGTCGATGAGTGTGATAGACTGGGACTCCTGTCAATCAATTACATGAATAAACCTTGATACCCACATTAACACACAGTCATTCATATATTTGCCAGTGGAAGGTGTGATGGAATTTAAAAAAAACATTTCTAGGGATTTCTGTGGAGTCTGAGAGCATAGTGGCCATTGCTGATACTGCAGCTTAAAGCAACAACATGCAACTATGTACCTTTTCTTAACAGCTCCAAAATTTGAATAGCACAATGACCTGCAAGGAGAATTATAATTATTTTATTCCCAACCCGTGGCACGAAGCCCTGTTCTTGCTTTATGTAGCAGTGTTGAGCAGGTAGATAATCAGAAGCTTCAACTGGCCGGAATCAGGCCCCACTGGAGATCCGTTAAAAAGACTTAGAAGTCATTAAACTAGGAATCATGTCTGATATTCAACAGAGGGAAGTTTAAATTATCAAGAATTGTAAACAGAGTTCCGCCTGTTTCCGAAGCTTGGGATCATAAGGAATATCTATATAAAAACAGCTCAGACTTAGTGGCCGACAGAGTGAATTACCACCTGTGGCTATAGAGGGCGCTGTTGTTCAGCAAAAGTTGCATATGTTGCTTTTGCTGAACAACAGCGCCCTCTCTGTTAGTACATTGCTTAAATCATCTGGACTCGGGCTTCACTACTGGGCCATTGGGTTTGCCTTATATATTTTTGTCTCGCATATTTTTCTCCACACTGTTTGTACTCATGTCTTGTCGGAACTTCCAACTTGTAAATACTGTTCATGTCAACATCCGTGTCATGATTAAACCTGGGAAACTCAATATATTCAAGGGAAATCCAGAGTTTGTCGGTAAATGTGATTAAACCTAGATTTATAAACAGGTCATAAACATGGAAATCTTTATCCGTCTCTAGCATTCATCAAATATGACATGACTGAGGCAAGATATTTTATTCTTATTTTATTCTTCCTCAACCATAAGTCCTGATCAAAAACCTGTGATGAGAGAATCAAACACTGACTTGATGAGTGGAAACCCTCAACAGGAAATGAAAGTATGTGGTTGAGACAAGCCGAAGTTAAAGGGTCATTCCGTTGCAGTAAGTCCCCCATGGGTGTCAAACACAGCTTTAACCCATGACCTGTGATGTCACCCCTCCAACACTATTAATAATTCAACTTACACATAAGGTAAATGGACATTGGATTCAAATGGGTGCCATATAAACTGAATACAAACAGTGATTCCAAAATGTAAATTCCACTACATTAGTATTGTGTGTGATGATATTTAAGTTATTTATGGGAAGACAACTGTATGAGTAACACTCACCTTTCGCTGACAGATACTTGAAGGACATAATACGAATATGGTAATTAGTTTTTTCCCATTTTTTAATTGTTATTCTGTATAAGTTCTATGTAGGTTGTATAACAATACTGTATCTTACACAATGGAGAGATTGTAATATGAAAATAAAGATTTTAATAAACTTTAAAGCTAAAGCAGCTTTAGATACAGTGGCTTCAGAAACTATTCAGACCATTTCACTTTTTGTGAAGTGATAACGTTTTTTATTTTTGCCCATCATCAATACTTGATTATCATAATGACGACGTCAAAATATATTTTCAGAAAGTTTTGCAAATGTAATTAAAAAATCACTCATTCTGTATTCAGACCCTTAATACAGTACTGGCAGCAGTTATAGCTTCGAGCCAACAGCGTAAGTCTGAAGTTCAGCCCAAAGACTTTATTATACTTTATATATTACTTTTATTTATGTCTCATAGGAAAAGACGATATTTTTTGTCCTGACTTCAGAGTCCTTTTAATACCATTTTGTAGACTTCAAGCAGATTGTCTTGTGTTTTATATTCCTTTTAGCTGCTTAACCATAAAGGTCGGGTTGATGGAGTGCTGCTGAGATTGTCATCCTTCCGGCAGTTATTTTGTTTTCCTTTCTCTCGAGCTTTTTGGATTTGGAGATACATTTCAGAATGTTATAAAATCTTTTTATGATTAAACAAACAGTTCTGTTTCTTCCTTTTTTTTTATCAAACAGGGAGTTAAACAAGACTGTCCCATTTCTCCATTTCTCTTTATAATAGCAAGAGAAAGGCTTTTTAAAATGTTAGTATAGTATATTTTAGTATATATATTTTTTGTATACTTTAAGGTATTGGGAGAGTAAGTTGGCATTGGTGGCTGTGGCTCCTCCAAGGTATCCAAAATACTGAACCCCAAGCTTGTAGCTTGTACAATAAACTACTACAACAACACAAGGGGAGGTCTGGAAGGGGATGGGAATCATCACAGTGTGCAAAAAGAAGAACAGCAGCACAGCCGATGGAGATGTGGTGAAGGCCAGTTCAACCGCTTCTTCAATAGTTTCGATAGCCCTGCTGTCGGCGAAATGAGAGTGATCAAATGCATTAATCATGTTACTAGGCTGCCAGACTGTCAACATTACTGCATATGCTTGTCTTTATTGGAAAAAATACTCTTACATCTGCTGTACCACAATTTACAGGCTAATGCACTACAATATCTATCTATCTATCTATCTATCTATCTATCTATCTATCTATCTATCTTCTGATGCCCGGGAAATTATAACAATATTTTAGTTTCACTTCTGTTGTGTCTCCTTTGTGACATGTATCTAGCTGCACTTGTTCCTTATTTGTAAAACAGTATCTTCATTTAATTGCCAAATTGTTTGTGGGCTACATTTTAAGTGCCACTAGGTGGCGGTAGAGCGCCTTGACGCTGGTTGCCTACAGCATAAATCTAGAAAAAAAAAGGGAAGAAGAAACGGCAGCAACGCCATTTCACTTTTCATTCATTTGTGTCGAGGCCTACGTCGGTTTACTGGTGAGATAGAGATTTATGCTTATTAAATACGGTCAGATAGACTCGAGGAAGTTGATATATGTGACGTTCACCGTGACGTTGTGATAGATGTTCTCGGTAAACATATGGGCTGAGCTGGAGGGCGGATGTTCGCCCGTAACTTGTTAGCAAGCTAGCTAACGTAGTAGCTTCCAGAATACATGCGTCTCCATCAGAGCGCCATTACACTGAAATACTGACGCAGTGCGCAGTGGACAATGTTTACTGAATTTAACAAACAGCGAGACCAGACGAGTTTATCTTTCTAAGTAATGTTAAACACAGCGAAAACACTTAACAGCGTCAGAGTTAGCACAATATGGCTAAGCTAGCTGGTGCAGCTCGCTAGCGTAGCCGTGTTTACGCTACGCTAGCTAACGTCAGAGAGATAATGACGTACTTAGCCAATGTAAAAATACATGTTATGAAGTTGCATACGAATGGACAGCACTTAGCTTATCACAGTAAACATGCAAAACAGCCTTCCAACCAATTCTGCCTCTAATCTAAGTTATAATGTTAAGGTCGAAAAAGTGCAATACAATATTTTCCAATCCAGTTTTCTCTATTAAGGAAGGTGTAATAACAACTATATATTTTGCTCTGCAGTTTACCAGCCCCATAAAGTACACAATCCATGTAGTTGTGAAACTGTACAATGTAACACCCGCAGTGGTAGGAGCTCTTGCAAGATTGTTGTGTTTAACTGTATTATTATTGTTTAGCTACAGCACTGGTAGTTGAGTATATTAATTGTATAGCACTAATTCATTGTTCACTGACAGACCTTCACATCCCTTTTACTTAATCACTAATTATTGGTTGTGGTTATACGCTTGAAACTGACCTATCATTTTAAATCCACCAGGACACACCGAACTTCATCATGGTGAAGATTTTTATCGGCAATCTTGCCTGCAACACCACACCCGAGGAGCTGCGTGAACTCTTCGAGAAGTACGGCAAAGTTGCGGAATGTGACATCGTCAAAAATTATGGGTTTGTTCATATGAACAACGTCTCGGAAGCAGAGGTGGCCATTCAGAACCTCCACCAACACCAGTTGCACGGCTGGCGTATGAACGTGGAGATGAGCAAAGGGAGGCCCAAGTCCACCACCAAGCTGCACGTCAGTAACCTTGGCGAAGGCATCACCTGTGATGTTCTGCGGGCAAAGTTTGAAGATTTTGGCTCAGTGGTGGAATGTGACATAGTGAAGGACTATGCATTTATTCACATGGAGCGAGTGGAGGATGCCATGGATGCCATCAGTAAGATGGACAACACAGCCTTTAAAGGTGAACTCTCGGGCAGCGGAACATTTGTTGTCTTTACTGTCTGTAGATTCAAATTTGGATGCTGTTCTGTCGCTGTAGAGCTCTCAGGCCTAGTAAAACGCTCTAGCTCATTTCATTTACACAGAAAGAGAAAGTTTGGATAAACTTTGCCTTCATTGCAGGTGGACTGAAAGTAATCTCTTGTAACTTTGGCACCAGTGACTGGTGAATATAATCATCTGCACATGGCACTGAAGGTTATTTCGCTTCGCCCAGGGATTGCCGGTCAAATGAATTTAACGTGTTTTATAGACGGTAAGAGCCTTTTCGTATCAGAATCCTACGGTCTCATGCGTTTCTTCTCTCTCCCTACAAGGCAAGCTGATGAGCGTACAGCTGTCCACCAGTCGGCTTCGCACTGCCCCGGGAATGGGAGAACATACCGGCTGCTATGTCTGCGGGAAACATGGTCACTGGTCGAAAGACTGTCCAATCGGTCGGAGCGATAGCCACGGTGATGACGAGAGAGGTCACAGCGGCCGGGCCCCCCCACGCGGTCCCCCAGGTTATGGCAGGGGCAGCTACGGAATGGCCCCACCTCCAGGAGCTGATTACATGGGTGGCTCTGCGTATAGTCAGGGTAGTTATGTGGGTGGTATCCCTCCACCCCCTCGTAGGCTCAGTGGCTACGGCTCTGAGCTGGGGGATAGATATGGAGGCAGACCAGCAGGCTCCTATGCTGACAGGTCATCAGCTTATGATCGTGACCGTCTTTATAGCAGTGTTGACTATTATGAGAAGTACAGAGCTCGGCCTTATGGCTCAAGCTATTTCGAGGATCGTCGCATGTCTTATCTCCCCCCTCCCCCACCCCCCCCTTCCTCCCTTTCAAAGCTCTCCTCCGGTGTCGATCCGTACGACCGTCGGCCACCGCCTCCACCTGTAGCGGCCGCTTCAGCTGCTGCTTACTATGCACAAGACCGCAACCCGATCGGACGAGTACCCGTCTCTTCGGCCGGCTACACCTATGAGCGAACACGGCTGTCACCGGTGTCCTCCAGGAGCACCTACGCTACTCCGCGACCCAAGGATCATTATGCGCCACGTTACGCGCCTTACTAAAGCCATGGTGCCAAGGTGAGCAACATAGTAAACAAACATGACAGATTATTTGATTTAATGATAAGGGGACATTTTAATGTAAAACATTTCTGCTCGGTGTGCACTGGGATCTGGCTAATTTGTTATGAGGCTGAACCCTTTGAAGCTGTGCTGCATATATTTGGGGCATTAAACCCCCTTTCTGAAAAGGGATTGCTTTGCTCTCTTTGTAGGTCTATTTGTGAACTGCGGGACTTTTCCTTTGCCGTCATATCTTCGATCTACATGATTCCATCTATCTGCGCAATGTGCGGCTAAGCATATGAGATGCGGAAAGTTTGGAAATTGTGTTGGCATCTTCAGGGCACCTGAGAGGCCGGTTGCCTGCAGATGAATTGTCCTTTCAGTCACATTCACATATTCTGTTTTCAATAAGGATGATGGTGATTAGAAAACTGCACTGTTAAACATTTATGTTGTATAAAACAATATTTTTTTTCACTTGTTCTGCAGTTTTTCAGCTCAGTTTTTAGCCATGTCTTTTTTTTCTTAACCGTGTTTGTTCCTCACGTAATGCAAATTGTTTAATTGAGCAAATGTGAATTGCTTGGATTTTGTTTATCACTTAAAGAAAGCTGGATTTATACCTCTGTGTAAAGAAGCTGTGCCATACACATGGGCTCTAAGATTACACCATTGGCTACACTATTGTTGGCGTGAATCTCCTCAAAAATTTAAAATACGGCTGGGATGAAGAAACCATGCGGGAACAGCAAGAATTGCGATTGGCTGTGGGATTGAGTTTTTCCCCACATCTTGCTGATTCTGGTGGAGTTTGTAGATGGGGAAGACAACATTATGGCATACGAATGGACTATTATATTATATTATTATTATATAAACACAGCAATCCCATGGAAGAAGTGTCTTTATTCAGTAAGTAGACACATTGAACTCTTTGCATTGACTATAAATCCAGCTGAAGTGTTTTTGTTCCTTTTTAATATCTAAACATTTGACTTTATTTTCTAATTGGGAATCAGGTTAACCCATGTAGTATTATGTATCATTTGCTTGTGGTGCAGTATAGCCTTATCTTACCCCTCAGCACACATCTCATTTGATCCAAGTCAATTATATGGATGTGGATAAAGAGGAAAATTTGTGTAGAATAATCTTAATGTGGTTCGTACTCTCTGACAGCTAAAACCAGTAGTTTTCCCCTGAAAATGTCCATTCATTTTCTCTGTAGAAAATGAATGGACAGGGATTCACACTGAAGAAGACAACAGATCATTGAATCCATATCCATGTAACTGACCTGGCTTTGTGTTCATTTAGGAAACATAATAGCACTGTGATTATTTGAGAGAGGTGCTGAGTGAGAAAAAATTGAAGGTAAGAAAAAATTATCTCAAACATTCCAGCCTCTCATTTTTTCAGAGTTGCAATGTGTTCATAAAATATATATATATCTAGATATAGATATATAAATAAAACGAAATAAAAAGGGTGACACCAAAACCAGAATATTGGCTGACAGGCATTGTGCATCAACATAACTGTTTTCTTCCCACTGAAAATAATACACACCCCATCAAAGGTAGGGTTTCAGTGTGGGATGGATGTGTGTTGTATACATATTACAGGTAAAGCAGATACAGAAATGTGAGGCAGGGCTTGGGCTGTACAAGTCACGAGGTACTTTCTTTGTTAAGGGTGCCTTTGTAAGTTTTGAATATAGATGGGTTTGGAGTTTGTATTTTTCTTACTAGCTGTGGAAGTACCAGCATACACGGGAAAAAAACTAAAATGAGTATGATTTTTAATAAAGCCAAAATAATTTTGGTCTTGACATTTTTGTGTTTTTGAAACCCTGTTTGGTGTTGTCTAACTTTGTAGGTGAAGTGGGACTGCTCTTGCACATTGTCTCATTTGGATTTTTTTCGTCATGAAGATCGTAGTTTTACAACTTAATTTTCTCAGTGTTAAAGTCAACTCCATCGAGTTTGGGAAATGTGGATGTGTTTGTTTCACAATATCAATAATACGATTCACTATCTTTTCCAGTAATCAAATGAGACACAAGTTGAAACCCATGTTTGTAAGTCATTAGATTAATTATGATGCCACAAGCAGTAGTGCTCTGATGTGGGTCTTCAGTGTTAACCACATTTAATATTGCTTCAAACCATACAGAATTAATACCCATCGCAGAACATATACAGTCCCGCTTGTTACGCTCCCATCTAGGGTAGGAGCGCAGCATAAAAGTATACAAAACCTGGTTCCCTTCCCACAAAACCAGAACCAAAACACTAACTTATGCAATAAAGTGTGAATTTATTATTTACACAAGTGAAACGTGGTAGTAAACTGAAAGAATTCTTACCCAGGGGGGAGCCCAGACCAAAACAACAAACAAAAGAAAACTAACTCCACAAAGTGCCATCTAATCAGCCACAGGTCACAGGTCACACTTGTCTGAGAAAGGAAGAAAACATCATAAAACATAAATTTCCCAGACTTTTGTTGTATTATCGTGTAAAGAAATCGAAGGCTATAATTAAACAATAGACATGATGGCAATAATCTAAACTTAATTTCAAGCCATCACAGGTTTTATGGGCACATTTCCTGTGATAATCTGCCAAAAAATAACAAACTCCATGTAACAGATGTCACACTCCCTCCAGGTAGAGGCAAGAATGGTGATTTGTTGACAATGTAGAATATAAATCTGCCCTCAATAGAAACATCTGGTTCTTCAAAGGCGTTTTTATTTTCTTACAACCAATTATAACAAAGTAGTAACACTGAAGGTGCGTGACCACGACCATGGCTTTGTGGGCACCCGGGTCCGCTTCCTCCACAGAGGAGCTAACAGCTAGCCGCAGCTCTGTGTAGCAGCACTGTGTCTGCCTGGTCACGAGCCGCTAATGTAACGTAGCGTTCGTCATTGGGTGAAGCAGCAGCCGCCATTTCATCCTGCGAGGGGTCCAAACACACAGTGCAGCTGCTGAAGGTAGGAAATACGGCACCGCGAAATGAATGCAACACAAAAGGCTAACTTTGCTACCGGAGTTAGCCGGAGCGTTTTTAGTTTGTAGAATGAGCAGGGCCTCTTTCATTCATACGTGCTAAGCTAACGCAGAGATGTACAATGGGCGTGCAGCACATTCAACGTGGGGGAGCGTGTTACGTAACTAGATCACCGAGCGAAGCAGGGATGTTAAGACTTCTGCGCCAAATGTGCGAAGTGAGCCGACTTGGTTAGCTCGCTGCGGCTAATAGAAGCGAGCTGCCCGTGCTGTGAATGGGCAACGTGCGGGCGATGGGTGCGTGATCGTCTGTGTACAGTGATCACAGTTCTCCCCAGGCCTATTGATGTTAGCTACAGATACGTGGTGTTAAAACCGTATGTGGCTCTGCACATGACACTAGTAACGTGCACAATTCAACAAAGCAGCGCACACAAGCAGATTCTTCCGTTTTAGGCCAAAGACAAGTGAGGATTTGTTGTTTAAAAAGTTGTTGCCTTTGGATTTAAGGTCCTCGGCACAGGAATCAATGAATCACTAGGCTCCATCCATACTGACCAGTGTCAGTCAGATCCAAATCAACTACACGTTTATTAATATTCACCATTTGCTCCAGTTACTTGGAGCTGCTAGATGTGTGTACAGGTAAACCAAGTTTAGCAGGAGGAGACCTGCAGGTACATGCAGTGTAAATACAGTTATATCCAAATATATTTGTTTATATACATTCTCCATACCTGGTTTATAACCAGTTGTAAACAAGATATGTACTAAGTGGGGCATGGAATATTGGAAATTACACGTGTCAACCATATGTATGTGTAGATAACACTGGCTTCGAACACGTATCAAACACAGTAAATGTTCAACTTTGTGCATTTGTTTATGCATGCATCCCTTTTTCCTTGTTCTGTCAATGCATGTGCACACCTCTCCAAATTCTTTTCGTTTCTATTAACTTAACAGACATGCATGGCATCCTGTTGTATTATTGTAGGACAGAGCTAGTCACATAGTTATTAAACCATATGTCGAATTATCTATGATTCAGTTAAAAGTGATGTTTTTTTTTAATCCACAAAATAAAAATGACTGTGGATATTGTCACTGTTTAGTGGATATCCATTGTTGGCAGGTTTCATTACATCAAACAACAGATTATGGTTGTGATCGTCTCAATACATATTGCAGAAATGCTTCATGGATTCATTTTAATCCAGGTCCAAATTTTTTATATTTAATTTTTATATTTTAGGCCTAAATTCACTTGTCTATCTCTCGATTGCCTCAGCAGAATTGTGGTACCAATAATCTTGATTTGCTCTCCTTCCTTAGTGACCTGGCGGCTCCAAAATGGTGAAAATATTCATTGGGAACTTGTCAGCTGACACAACATCGGATGAGCTACGCTCTCTCTTCTCCCAGTATGGCAAGATTTCGGAATGTACCATCGTCAAGAACTTTGGCTTCGTGCACATGGAGAACAAATCGGAGGCAGAAGAGGCCATCCGCAACCTCCACCATTATGAGCTAAATGGCCAGCCCATGAATGTAGAATTGAGCCGTGGCAATATAAAAGGATCCACCAAACTACATGTTGGCAACATCGCTTGTACCAACCAGGAGCTGAGGGCTAAGTTTGAAGAGTTTGGTTCCGTGGTGGAGTGTGACATAGTAAAAAACTATGCTTTTGTTCACATGGAGCAAATGGAGGATGCCATGGAGGCCATTAATCATTTAGACAACACAGCTTTTAAAGGTGAACTCTTGGGCTGGGCTTAATGGGGACCTTTCCCTTTATCACATATATATAGTATGAAGAATATTTAATTCTGTTCTTGTGAATTGACAGGTAAGTTGTGGATGTGCTGCAGGTGAGTACAAAGAGAAAGATGAAGGGATATTGGTAAGCTGAAGAAAGTAATGCTGCCCCAAATGCTTCTCATTTTAAAGCTGGTATCCGTAATGTCGTTGGTAATACACGTCTGTTCAGTACATTGTAGATAAACACAAATAGGCACTTACTGCAATTTATGATTTTCCCCACCGGTCAGTTTTATACTAGAAGGAACAAACCATCTCTGTATTTTTACCAATCAAATCTCAGCTGCATCCATTAAGGACAGGATGTGCACCAAAACTGTTTATATTTCATATGGTCAGCATGCACGTGTTTATCGGTGCGGTCATTGATTCGGTGCTCTCTGAAACGTGGACAGATTGTGGCTCAGATGATCATTGCTGCGTCACGCAGATGCAGAAATGATCATTTGAGCTGACAAACTGTTAACTTATTAAAATGTTATCATGAGGAGGTTCAGATTTCAAGCTTACTCTTCTGTGATAATTCAGACGTTTTTGATGTCGTACTGTGGCAAGAAAGATTTTCTGCATTATATGATCATAAAATCTGATATCATCTGAGTTACTGAGTACAGAGAAACACAAAGTGCTAAAGCTAATAACAAGAATTCTAATCCTTTTTTTAAATGTTTTTGTCTTTATTGAACACATCCATTAAACATTCCCAGTGCTGGTGAAAAGGGGAGTGAACTTTTGAATTTAATAACTGGTTGATCGTCCTTTGGCAGCAACCAGCTTACATAATTTTATTTCAAATAGGTTGTGTTGGTTCATTGTAAATGAGTTCACAATGCAGATCATTTCAAAGGGTTTGGTCAGTTCTTGTTAATGAATGAACATCAGTGAAGATACAGTACTGCGGGATGCAAATAAAATTTGAAATGTTACGGATTTCAGCTTTAATAACTGGACTGTCTAATTCACCAATCATAGGCCATGTTTTATTGTTACATTGGCGTATAGTGCAGATTTTTTCCTAGACTGATGGATTATGGGACCTTTGTATACCAGACAGGAAATGTCTAATATATTATTTGGAATAAATGCAGGCATAAGTCCTTATTGAGTCTTTTCTTTTTAAGGCAAACTGATGAGCGTGAAGCTTTCGACTAGCCGCCTGCGTACTGCGCCGGGAATGGGAGACAGATCGGGTTGTTATCGTTGCGGGCAGGAAGGCCACTGGTCCAAAGAGTGCCCTCTAGACCAAAATGGCTACCTCAAAAACGGTTCAGAGCCAGAGTCTGATGGATACGATGCCTCGAGATTTGGCGGGCGTGGTCACAACGGTGGTTATCATCCAGACTTCACTGGTGATCCCGATTATGGTGGCGGCTATGCTCCTGTACATGTTTTTTCACGGGGTTCTGGTCACAGCAGCATGGCGGGGTACAGAAGGGGTGCAGGATATGAGAGTGCAATGAGATACGGGCCGCACCCAGGTTATGGCATAAGCGCTGTTGCTGATCATAGCATGGCTCGGATGTATGGCAGCGAGGCGGCATACAGGGGCAACGGCTCACTCTATGGCGCGGTACCAGCCTACCCGATGCGACGGTCGCCTTACGACGAAAGGGATCCGTACGGTGTTGTGGACTACTATGAAAAGTACAGGGCCAATTCTTACGGAGGCAGTTATTTCGAGGATCGCGGCGCCGTCCCCTTGCCTGCTCCATCAACCACCTCCATAGCTATTATTCGGGAACGTCTTCCCCCCTCTAGCCTTGACCCATACGAGTGCCCTCCCCTCCCTCCTCCACCAGCCCCAGTCTCCTCATACTATGCACGTGACCGGAGTCCGATACGGAGAGTCCCTGCCGAGGCAGATGGATACGCATTTGATCGTTCGCGCCTTTCCCCGGTGCTGACCCTCCCAAGAAGCACCGCCTATGAACATCCTCGGGATCCCGGTGCTGAGCGGACAAGATATGCATACTAATCGGTGTCCCATACAGCAAGATAGGATAGCCCAAGTGCAATTGGAATTACTCAAAATTAAATGTTACAGTGTGTCTCATTGGTAATATCAGGGGGAAAGTCAGCCCTGCATATTTGACACGTGTGGGTAGTATGGACAAGGTGACAATAAAGCTTTCCAATTTCCCAACAGCTAGAATCCAGTGGAAATGGTTGAATGCACTCACATTACGCTGTGATCTCATTCCAGCTTATACTACAAAACGCTCAGTTGACCTCCGTTCATCTTCCTATTTACATGTTGTGATATTGGTGCAGTTCTGAAATGGCGTTTAATGTGAAAGTGCAGAGATTGAGTTTTTCTACAACCTGGTTGATCCATCCATTTGTGATACTGTAAGAACAAAAAAATCTCCCCCAGATAGTAGCTGTATGTTCATACAATATTTATGATTCATTCATTTAATAAAAACACATCAAATTAATGCATGGTGCATGTTTTAGAGGTGAGTCTTAGGGTTATGTTTATACAATTTTATGAATTCTTTTGAGCAGCATCTTGTGTATTTCTGTCTATTCATTTGTATTGATGTAAGTTTACATTGTTACTGCATATATAAAGCAATGGCAAAAGAAATCTCAATACCTTATGCCTCATCACCTACATTGTTAAATGGGAGGGGTGGGGGTTAAATGTCAAACCTGTACAAATATAGACCTGCACAAAATGAAAAATTATTATACTTTTGTAGTTGGGTAATATGAAACCTATTTGTGAAATTATGTTGAAGAACTTTCCAAGCTGCATTGTGGTCTTGTTTTTTAGTAGTCACATTACTTGTATTCAATTTATTTTCAGTGCTGTGATAAATATGAGGCTTCACGCTTTTAACACATGTTTTAGTTCCATGAGAAAATGACCTCAGTTGCTTGTGCTGTCTGTCTTGATTTCTAACTATTAGGTCAAAATTAAAATCTGTTGAAAGACTGTGAGCCGTATGTGTGTTGTACTGAATAATCTGGTATACTGATCCATGTAACGAATGCTCATCAGTTGGAATTTCGATACAGAAAGTTAAAATTGGAAGATTAGCTCAGTGATCGCAACCACAAGCAAGGGACGTTTAGTGGGTGTCAGGTTATATGAAGTAAAGTTAGCATGTGTGTAAGAATCATAATAATAATAGTCATATTCTGTCTGAACTACCTTTGTGTTCCCTCGCACTTAGTTATGTGTTCTCTTGCAGGGATTTGCATCTCCACGTGACACTTTTTGAACTGTTTACTGCTCTTTTAACTTTAAGTACAATGCCACAATTCTGATTCAGCTGATTGAGTCAACATCTTCCACCTTCTGGTTAGAGGACGTCCGCTGCACCCCCTCAGCCACAGCCTGCCACTAGGCACTCCTACTTGCAGATATCGTTGTTTGGGTTAAATCCTATTCTCCCAAATTGTATTTTGTAAACGCTCTCTGACAATGTACAGACATGGTTTTCTTTTTAATGTAAAAAGATCATTTTGACCAGATAAGCCAAAAATATTAACAGAAAATAGGTACTTTACAAATTAATGTATTTGATGTCAAAGTCAACTTTATGGTCAGTTCTGCTATGTACAGGACATACGCGGTATAATTCCATTTCTATCGGATCTGGTGTAAACATAAGTATACAAAACATGTACACAACATATTGAGTAATCAAAACATAGTACAACACAGTATGCTGTCAAAAGGCACAGTGGATAGGATGAGAGTTGTGCAAAAATGGATTGAGAATGCAAAAATACTTCATGGAAAGAAATGTAATGTACATGCACAGGATGTGGTATATATCAGTTAAAAATGGCAGCAGTTGTAGTGTGGTGAGCAGCATTTATGGTAAACAAAAAGTGAAGTTACTACAAAAGTGACAGGTGCATGTTCACCATGTACAGTGACTTTGAGAGCTTTGAAAAGACCTATATAAATATGATGTATTATTATTTGTATTATTATGTTTTCATTGAAAAGGATCTCAGTTAGATTCAGTAACAGTTCTCGTCATTAAAACACCGTGTTTATGTTATTTTATTTAGTGTTCAGTTGATTGAACAGTAATTATTGACTATACAATTCCAATCCATAAATAAAAATGATCCAACTCCAAATACTGGTCAAAACAAACCATCTACAGTCATATTTTAAAGGAAGTTAATTTTATTAATATTCAAAAATGACTCTTGACCTTTTGTTTGTAAATGACAATTATAATTACACTTCTTCATTGTAAATAAAGCTTTTCTTGGAGATTTTAAGGAGTCGTAGATTTTTGTTTGCGTCGTAGGTGATTTCTTTTTTCTTCCTGTTTAGTCAATCACAAACAAACGCAGGCCGGATATGGCGTCACGACTACGTGTCAGTAATAACGTTGATAGCCGAATCAGCCAATCAACGTAGATAATGAGGATCCAGGGGAGGGTCTTAGTCTGGCCAATAGGAATGCTTTTAGTCTACAGCCGATCATCCTTTGTGGTTTTCTGTTAGGCGCCATTTTGATTGAAGAATTGTGAGTAGTGTCTGCGGCTGATGCTCCGTTAGATATTCTCCCAGTTTAACCCAATTTATACCTGAGTCGACCGACGTTTTACAGAAACTTTGCAGTTTTTTTTGAAAATGGCCACGGGAGCAAATGCGACTCCCTTAGGGAAGTTGCACCCCAGTATCGGCGCTAAACGAGGATTTGACGCTGGGCCTGGGTCGGGGAACGGGCTGATGCCCATACCGGGGCCGCCCGCAACCTTCCCTTCGATACAAGCTTTCCAGCCTCCGATGCCAGCCGCATCTTTTCCACAGCCGCACCAGTTCAGCCCGGCGGCGGGGTTTTCGGCCCAGGCTCCCCAACCACCTCCGGGGGCCGGACTAGTAAGCCCAGGTAAATTAACGACCAACGCAATAACCCGCGAACACAACAAGCGCTTGGTGCGGCATGAGTTAATGCTAGCCAGCTAATGTGGCTAACTAACATGGCCTGACGTCAGAGGCCCCGCGTCATGGCCTGCACGAAATGGAGACGACAATGCCAACGTAAATCGATAAAAGAATATAAGCGCAACATGAACGTTTAGTTTGTTGATTTTTAGATATTTGTTTTTATAATGATAACACGTTGTGTCACACTGAACTCATGTCAAAGGCTCAGCTAGCCACATGGCTGCAGTTCAACTTTTCTTTCATCATGAGGAAGTTAACACAGAGCTGAGATGTAAGTTACACGTTTAACGAGTAATAGAATCCTTGACGACTCCACTGTGCCATTACGTTCACATGTAAAGGCCCCTATGTTGAGCCCAGCTGTACGGATCGTTACTTCTCATCGCTTGTCGACTCCACTGTTTTTGCAAGGTCATGTCAATTGGTGCTTTAATTGACGTTCATCCTGTAACGTGCGTCGAAGCCGCCACCAATGTGCACTAAATCCCCCCGTTTCTCGGTAGATTTCGGTAAGAAATCCAGGAAGAAGAGTCGCTGGAGCAGCGAGACGCCTGACCAGAAGACGGTCATACCAGGCATGCCCACTGTTATTCCACCCGGATTGACCCGGGATCAGGAGAGAGCATATATAGGTAAATGCTTATTAAGTTTCTCTGGTTAAAACATGTCACCGTGTTGATTTTTTAAAATGCAGTTTTGTTATGTCTCATCAATTGCATCTGTTTGAGGTTGTAGTTTTCTTACTTGATGCATACCGGTGTTAATGTTACACGTCTGTGCTGTTTGCTGCGTTCCCAACAGCTAGAGCTCTCTAAAGGCACCAACAAGATGCATTAGCAACTTTGAATTACATTTTCCATCTAATCCCCAGTAACATTTCTGTGTTACACCAAAAGTGAAATGTCTAATTCTGCTCCAACTGTTGAGATGAAGCAATAGTTTCTGATGCATAGTGATTTATAACTTGATGATGTAAGGTGGCAATTAAGCTTATGTCTCTTTTTAATGTAGGTAAATTGGTTCTGTTGTGGTGTACTTACAGTTTGCATACCATCGGGCACCCATTAGCAAGAAGAGTTTGACATAGATGATTAAACACCACTGCTTGCTGATATCTGTCCTGAACTGCAGGTCACTGTTAAATGTCTTGCCTGATCCCTTTACACGTCATCAGTAATGTTCCTGTGCATGGAGACGTTCCTCATAATGTTCTAACATGCCAAAGTATGCTTCTGTTTATATCGGTCCAAGTGTGAGCAATGCTGCTTCAATGGCAAAACAATCCATCAGATTTAAACTATTCAACCAGTTGGTTTAGTGGGCATATCAAATTGGGAAACACTGTCATTTGTGTTCTTAGTTTGGCCTGTTTAAAAAAAAAAAAAGGATCATATGATTCCAGTTTTGAACCACATATGCCTTTCAGCAGCAGTGTAGCACCAACACACTGTCTTCACAGGCCCTCAGCTGGGTGTTCTGAAGCAGATGAAACCTTTTGTCAATAACTGACTTTGTTATTGATGTTGTTCACTCATTGGTAATGGTTGTACTTCCTTGGTATGTAAACATTCATTTGTGCCCACCTCTCCTTGTCATACTTATCATTTCCTTTGCTCATGTAGTAGACCCCCTAAAATGATCCAAGGGAAACATTTAAAGATGCAATTGCTGTGAGCCACGATTCACAGACCCCGTATTCATCTCTTTAATCCAGAGTAATCATTGCAGTGATCAGTTAATCTCTGTTTGGGGGTTATTTTCATTACAATTTTCATGATGTGCATGAGATGACTGATTGATTTATTTTTTCACTGCCTTCAATATATAAGAATTGTGTCTTTGTCACTGCAGCCCCTCAGTATTAGATCTATGGAGTGACAAGAGCGACGGTCATCACCCGTTTTCTTATTGAAACTTGGAAAACAAATAGACCAATCAGTGATTTATTTATTTTTTAGACCAGCTGTGTCCTTAAAATGCCAAAGCCTCTTAACACAATTGCTACAGTATCTGAAGCCCTGTCTCCATGGAAAAACCCCTCATCCGGTGTTTGAAATGGTAAAGGCATTTTTAGGAATCACAGTCTAGTCCTTTACTGACATGTTGCCATGCTAATTCATTGTCTGAGAAAAGGTTAGTCCTGTTTGTGCTAATGTAAATCTACCTCTAGAACGTATTGGGTAAATGCCTCATGTCTTCAGAAATGCCTTAGAGTCTTATGAGATGTACATTTGATCTCCCTTTGTTTGTTTTTTAAACAGACTCACCATTTGTTGTTTTACCTTAGTAATAAATGGGACAGTGCTCTCATGTGCAGAGCGTTGTCTCCCTGATGTTGTTGTGGTAACCACATTTCTCTCCATCCTTGTTTTTCTTTCCTAACCTGAATTCTTCCAGTCCAACTGCAGATTGAAGACCTGACTCGTAAACTGCGTACAGGAGACCTGGGAATCCCTGTTAACCCTGAGGACAGGTCGGAAAAAGATTAAACCCTCGAACAGTAACATTTTCTCTACCTTCTTGACTTTTGGAAGACAAATGTTGATTTTCTGTATATATGTGGTTGTTAGTCTAAATCACAAATTGTATAGTAATAAGCTTGTAGTTAGTTTAATTAGCCATCTTCTAATCGAAGGGCAGTGTTGTTTAAAATATTCAAAGTTAATGCACTTAACCAAAACCTAATGCTAGAGGAGAATTGATCTACATTATCATCTTTATTAAGTCTATTAATAAGTCTCTCACTAGTAAGCATACATCTTTCTACATATACTGGGACTGGTAGCTAGTGTCCGTAATGTTTTAATAAGGCTTGAATCAAAATTTAGATTTTTCTGAAAATACGATAACTGCAACATTTGGACACTAATTAGACAGCTGTGCCGTGAACAGCACCGCAAACTGCAGCCCGCAGAACGATTATATAATTGTAAAAGCCCGTCAGTAACGGTTTCAACAAAACATTATCATTATAACCTTCAATACTGTTTGATTAAACTGCAATAGTTTCAGCTACTTGTTCCTAATTAACTGACAATTTAGTCTCCTTTTAAGTACCTATTTATATGAACAGAAATATTATATTATAAAATTAAACATGAATTTCTCTTCCTGACTGTGAAAAAAGTAGTTGACCTAAAGACACCCTTAATGAAGGGTTTACTTTCTGGCTTTTTGGGAGCTTTTAGTAAAATCTCGTCGTCTTCCTCAGAGGAGGAAGAGGAGCAGAGCAACTACCATCTCCTGAAGAAGATGGTGAGATCCAATTAAAAGCTTCCAAAAGCTAGCAAGTTGACCTTGAGTTGAGTGGTGTCTTGCTTTTCTTACTTTGATTGATTTTTGTCAGATAAATGTTTGGTGAGATCTATGTTAAACCACAGTGTAGCATCAAGCAAAGTTTGAATCTTATGTATTTGCAAGCCAAATACATTAGGTAAATAGTTTTGCAAGCGATGGTATTCCAAATAGACAGGAGTAGACTGTATGAATGCTTGGGTAACCCACTCTACGTAGTTCAATGAGAGTTGAGTTTAGGTGTGTTTCAGGTAAAGACAAATAACCAAGTCTTAAATATTTGCACCTTTCATAGTGGACTATTTGCTATTTAACTCGACAGGTCAGTGGAGTTGTTGCTTCAAATTTAGCCTCCCAGTTTTAACTGCATGAAGGTTCCAACCACTGCTTGTTCGTTTGATGTAGAGTGCTGTGTGAACCTATGAATGAATACATGTACAATGTATTAAGGTTTTCCTCTGAAACAGGCTTGGGTCAACACACTGTACTCTATTTAAATTGTTTTAATGACATTGAAGATCTTTTTTAGTCTTGAAGTTGAAATGGAATTGGCTCTTTGAATATAATTAATTTAAGTTCATAATTCAGACCCATCAAGTTTTTTTTTTGCTTTTCCTGACTTGCACATTGGAAATTATCTATTTTTGACAGTGATGGCGTGTATCCAACACTGCTATATCAGTGATCAATAGGTTTTTCAATATTGATCACTAGTTCTCTCGTAACAGGGCTTAACATTTCCACCCAGGGGGAAGGGAAAGTGGGGGGCGTGTGCCAGTTTTACCTCTGGACTTTTGAGGTCTGGAAGAAAACTGCCAGACTTCTAAGTGCCGGAGACGCAATAGCAATCTTATAACATAGTTTCCATAAGGATCTGTTCCCACAGGAAGTGGCTTGCTCTCATGAGTGTGTGACATTGACCTTTGTTAGCTAGAGTCCCTGCCGTCTGTACACTGCATAGTTTCTCATCATAATCAGACATTTCCACAGCAACCAAAAAGTCGATTGCAGAGCTGCAGCACTCTTATAAATCACTCCCCAATCTAATGTGACAGAACCAACTGGGGGTGTTTCAGGTTGTCACCGTTGGAAGTTTGAAGCATAAAAGGAAAAACGTTTTTTTCCCCCTCTTCATGTCACATGGACACAAATGTGGCTCTCAGGTGGGAGAGCATAGGAAAAGGTGGATATCTAATCTTAATTCCTTTTCTCTAACCCAAATTACCCCACGTCAACCTAACCCTTTTTCAAGCACAGAGCCTCCTTAACGCAGCAACACAGGTTTTCAGCATCCAAGGGGAGGTACGGACCTCTTCCGCCACGTCAACACCAAGCAACTCTCAAAGACAGCGTTTCTGCTTAGGATTGCGAATTTTGCTTTGGTTTCTTTTTCTTACCTCCAGCTTTCCTTTCTTATAGGCCAACAATCCTGTATGCAGGTTTAGTTATGGCCATTCATTTGTTTTTCGTTTTTTCTGTGTGGTTGATGCCCCTCCACTGTTTTGGGTTAATTACCGCTATACAGCTTTGGTTGCCCCCGTTTTACCCTGAATTGTATAAATTAATGAACTCTAGCCTTTGAAACGTCAGTGCAGAGTTCCCATTATAATTTTCTTTTCCTTTTTAGTTTGCTCTTGCACTGGCCCTTAGTCACATAGTCAGTCTTTCTGAGATTTATCTCAGTAGATCCAAATTTCCAAAATGAAATGTCTATTTAAATTTAACATAATTTCTCAGATATATCATTACCTGTTGATTAGAAATTGCTACTGAAGAATTGAAATTTCTAAAGCTTTAGTTAGCTGTAGGAAGTGTGTATTGGTTAACCTGCAGAGCTCCAATTCTAGAAAGGTATTGATGTTGTATTTCCTGTCTTTTGTCTGCCGTTTTCAGGTCTCCCTCTCCGGAGCCCATATATAACAGCGAGGGCAAGAGGTTAAACACCCGCGAGTATCGCACACGGAAGAAGATCGAGGAGGAGCGCCACTCCCTCATCACTGAGATGGTTGGACTCAACCCTGACTTCAAGCCTCCTGCAGACTACAAGTAAGATTTATTTGTGTTTTACAAAAATGTTCAGCTTTATGCTATCATAACAGTCTGTTTTAATTAAATAGAATACAACCATTGGCGACAACCTTTTTAAACCAGTAACTGGTTTTAATCTGATTAATGTATATTAGGACTGTCTTTTTTGGGGGGGAACACAAACATCGAGGAAACCTGTAACCTGTTCGACTTCAATATTTAAAGTCTCGAAACGCATCAGACCATCTGAAGTAGTTTATCCTTATCCAGCAAAGGGCAATGACTGTCAGCTTGACCTACTGTATGCCCTCTTGATTTATCAGTCGAGTAAGATAGTAATGTTACATTGTTTTGTTAGGAAAATGGAGGATACTAGCTAGAAAAGAAGTCCTGAGCAGACAGTCATGATACCAGAGCATTGGAGGAGTGGTGTGTGGACGTATTTTGGGTTCTACACCGTACCAGCAAAGTAATGTTCAACAGCCAGTCTGTTTGTCGGCATTATATCATGTAACAGCCTTACAGTAAATCTGTGGGCTCAAATGTTAGCAGCAGCTGAGGAGGCACCTCAGATAAGGAGAGCAACATCAAGTGTTCAACCTTGTCTGACTGTGTGCACAGAGGTAGGGAGTGGGATTGAATATATTTGAACAAATTGTGTCATGTCAAATTTTTTCTAACTTGATATTTGGAGAAAATGTACAGCCCTACTCTATATCTGACCTGTACTGAAAGTAGATCAGTGATCCTAGTATATGCTGATCTTGTATCCATTTCTTGCAGACCTCCAGCCACCAGAGTCAATGACAAAGTTATGATTCCCCAGGATGAATACCCTGAAATCAACTTTGTTGGTCTGCTAATTGGGCCACGGTAAGTTGGACTTAATATTACTATCACCATGCATGTTTTATATACTAAAAACAAGCAAGTTAATGGCCAAGTTTCTCTTTTTGTTTCACCAGTGGTAACACACTGAAGAACATTGAGAAGGAGTGCTGTGCCAAGATCATGATCCGTGGTAAAGGTTCTGTAAAGGAGGGGAAGGTTGGCCGAAAGGATGGACAGATGCTCCCAGGGGAGGATGAGCCTCTGCATGCCCTGGTCACTGCGAACACAATGGAGAACGTCAAGAAAGCTGTGGAGCAGGTTAGATATCCCCAGAGTGCAGATTATCTTGCTCCCTTTCAATGATCCATCTTTGTTCAGTGCTTCACACTCGTGTGAAGATTTGAGTTTCTCTATACATGGAACGTACCATATGACATGTATAATATGTAATGCTAATGGTGCAAAATTTACAGATTCGTAACATCCTGAAGCAAGGCATCGAGACACCTGAGGATCAGAATGACCTACGAAAGATGCAGCTGAGGGAGCTTGCCAGACTCAATGGCACACTGAGGGAAGATGACAACAGGTCAGTGAACACGTCTCACAGTGGTGGAGCCGCATGTACATTTCAGTGTTCAGATCATTGGTGATGGATGTGGGCACAGGGGAAAAGACTCAGTTATGGGAAAAGTCAACTCTGCTCTCTGTAAGCTACAGAACACCAGTGAAGATTGTCTCTCTGTTTCTTTAGGATCCTTCGTCCTTGGCAGAACGCCGAGCCACGCAGCATTACCAACACCACCCTCTGTACCAAGTGTGGTGGAGCTGGCCACATCTCCTCTGACTGCAAATACACCAGGTGATCACTTAAACAAGCCACAAAACGTGGAGAAACTCCAGATGGTTATGAGTTGTGTTTTTGTAACAATGTTTGCTGTTTTGCCTCGTGTAGCACATTTGCTGCCCACAGAGCAACAGGTGGTGAGCCTCCTCAGTCGGCCCAGGACAAGGCTCGTATGGACAAGGAGTACCTGTCCCTAATGGCTGAGCTGGGGGAGGCCCCAGTCCCCACATCTGGAGGTGGACACTCACACAACCAGGGGGGGGGACCTCGATCCTCAGGCCCCAACAACAACCAGCCACCTCCGGTTAGTTTGTGACACATTTGATTCCATGCTGTGGTTTCCATAGAAAAGTTTCTTTTGTGACGTGATGATGTTTGTGTGTGTGCGCAGCAGAACCGGCCTCCTTGGATGAACTCTGGCCAGTCTGAGAACAGGAACTACCATGGCATGCACGGAGGGCACGGAGGGCACGGAGGACACGGTGGGCATGGTGGGCACGGTGGGCATGGAGGACACCACAACTACCCTCCCCCCATGCCCAACATGGGAGGCCCCCCTCTACCCCCCAACCCCAACGGTCTGCCTCCCCCCTGGATGCAGCCTCCTCCTCCCCCCATGGGCCAGGGTCCAGGACCTCATGGACACCCTATGGGTAAGAGTGTTTTTAGCTGGCAGATGCTGAATGTTTTAAGACGTCACCATTGTGATGTCCATGTCCTTGAAAGTCTTGAAATGCCCAGTAGAGTAATCCAGTTATGACAACTCTTACACATGCGCTTTGTAAATCCTTAAAATGTATTTACAAGCTCCTCAATGTGTGTTGATGAATGAAGATCATTCAAACTGGCAAGAAAGCAAACGAGCTTTGGCACCATAACATCACTGTTTTTACCCCTCCATAGGTCTGCTCCCTCCTCCAATGGGTATGATGCCCCCTCCACCTCCTCCCCCGAGCAACCAGCCACCTCCCCCGCCTTCTGGTCCGCTGCCACCGTGGCAACAGCAGGCTCCACCTCCCCCTCCAACCAGCAGCATGGCAACCAGTACACCGCTGCCCTGGCAACAGAGTAAGAACCCCCAAAAACTTGATACAAAACCTGTCCGTCATACACTTATCAATATAAACACTATACTGTATACTCAACTGTCGAATGGCAAAATGTAGGTTGCATTGTTTTGTCTAGTATATATGGTATAATAGTTTTCACAAAAAAAAGCCAAAACACTCTTTATTAAACAGTGAAATGTAAACAAAGTTCTGCGTGAAGTGCTAAAATGGCCCTAACAATGGGATTGATACAAATACTTAACAGTGATACATATTTGTTGAAATCTGAATAAATGCAGCTTGGTCATCAGAAAAGTTCAGTGCAGCTCATCTGGCTCTGGTAACGACATAACATCACATAAGCCGATTTCGAACATTAGCTCTGGAGGATCTCTGGCGAATTTGGGTCCAGACTTTCTCCAGAGTTTGCCTTTCACACATGTACAACGCAGCAGGAGATTCTCTGCTCAGAAGCAATGCACAACAACACAGAAATCTGCAGAGTGTAAAGATAAGGCTGTAATGTACGTCTGTCACGTGTTAGAACCCTCATCACTAGCTCACGGTGAATCTTGTGGAGCATCTCCTGCTGTGTTCTCACATCAGCTTCTCTGGACTTTCTGTGGACTTTATAATGTCTGAAGCAACCATACTGACTGGTCATTCTGGAGCCAGATGATCTGATTGACAGAATTTCTTTGGGGGGAATAAACGTTATCGATGTCAGTAAAGAGTTAACATCTTTTTACTCCCTTCAGATACCACCACAACGTCCAGCCCTGGCACTGGCACCCTGCCTCCATGGCAGCAGCCCCAGCAGCCTGCAGCCTCAGGGGCCCAGCCCCCACCACCCATGGGTTCCCCATCCATGGTGCCGCCTCCCCCTGGCGTCCAGCCCCCGTTGCCCCCTGGCGCCCCTCCTCCTCCCCCTCCGCCACCTCCAGGCTCGACCGGCATGATGTATGCACCACCACCACCCCCACCACCCATGGACCCTTCCAACTTTGTCACCATGATGGGGATGGGGGTACCAGGCATGCCCCCCTTTGGCATGCCTCCTGCCCCCCCACCTCCCCCACCCCAGAATTAAGCCTGCCACAGAAGAACCATCCTCCCGGAAGAGTTTCAACGCTGCAGCACATTGTTCTATTGTATCCAATGGACTGATGTTATATAGAGCATTTCTGTGTGTGTGCTCACAGAAAAAAATATAACCAGTGCTTTATTTTTTATTGATCCTTGATATTGTGAAGACATCTCTGAATTACTGAAAGGCGGTTAGCTCAATTTGTAAACTTGTGTAACTTAGTTATTTTTCCTGTTTTTAAATTCACATAAATACAAAGATCCTTGTGTGCATACAAAAGACGCTCCTGGCCACTTGTTCTGCTGTTCTACAATACTTTGTCATGCTACTTGGTTACCAAATTAACTGCTTGATAACATTTATGCTGAATAGTTTCATTGCCTCAAATGTTTAAGTCAAACTTGAAAACATGACTTTCATTGGATTTAAGATACTGAACTTCAGTTTGCATGTTTAATTTTAAGCACCACATTTGTACTCCTGTCATGCTCCTTATGTTGGCTTTGAGTTGAATAAGATTAATATTTTTGTAATAACATGATGTGAAGTGTATCTTAGTTCTGTCAGAAAAACCTTTTCTGTAGTACTGTCTCAGATTAATTTCCAGAAATTCCCAGGGTTTTTTTAAAATTTCTTTTTCTCCTTTTGTTAATTGTCTGCATCTCAGTTGTGACACTGAGTTTGAAAAGGGGCTTTGGTGCTGCAGTCTGCTGGCGTCTGACCCTCTGCACTACTTGAATGTTGGGAATATGATATATATATATATATATATATATATATATCCTTGTTTCTCTGCATCTCTCTGCTCTGATAAGATGCTGTGTGCAGTGTTTGTGTTGCTTCTGCAAGGACAAAAGTATCAGTTTTGTCCATCGAGTTATTGGAGAGGAAAAATGTTTTACTCTCTTTCTGGAATTAGTCTGTTGTGTTATGGCCCTAGTCTGAATGAATAGCTGTTGAAATCTTGCTTGGTTTAGAATTAAACTGATCCATTTCACCTTTTTGTCGTTTTGTGCAGACTGGTCTCATTTCAGGGATAGCTTCTTTCAGGCAAGGCCTTTTAGGCTGCCTCCTTCAACATGTTGCATAACAAGCTTTTTGTCTAGAGGAGTACTCTGCTTCTCAACTCTCAAGGAAGCCTTCACTTAAAGGGAAATGCACAGTGTTTAAAACACATACATGTGCAAGTAGGTAGAGTATCTGTTCATGTCATCTATTGACATCAACAGCAGTCTTTGGTTTTACATTGAGAATCCTGAAGGAAGCAGTAATGGTGATAAGTATACTCATTTATTAAAGAGTCCAAATGTTTCCTCGCTTTTAATCACATCTCGTGGATGTGCTCACCGGATGAAGTTTGGTCAGTTGCCATTAAACTTGCATGTCTCTATTCAGTACAACCACCTGTAGGCTACTTATACGTTCTATATTTAGGTCCCTGGATGTCTAATGAGCAAACTGTTCATTACAAACAGATTTATTTTTGTAAGTCCCAAAAAATTAGTAATTGGTTTGTGTTATTGAGTATGTATGTTTTTTTACATCTGAGTGACCACGCTGATGAAGACAGACTTCCTCTGCAGCTCTGCAAAAGTGACAGTTTGAGATGACCTTGTTTTTTCCTTCATCAGACCGTTACGTAAGAACAAGCCTGCATATTTATTAGTTTGTTAGGGTGTCATCGTATACTCTGTGATTTGAGTTTAAAACAATAGCAAAACATGTTTTTCCATAACAAAACAGATGTTATTGAAAATGAAAACAAACCAAACGGGGACTTAAATGTCAACATATAATATAAGCCGGTTGAGGGCCTGCAAGCTGGCCCCTCCCCCCTTTTTTAAATTTAGATACATTTTTAAGTTGAAAGTAGTATACACAGTACATAGAGGAACCCGTGTCATAATACAAAAACATCACAGTGACATTTTGTGATCATGACATAGATATATTGAACAAAACAATGAAAGTAAAAAATTTAAATACATTTAAACTAATGGAAATATACAAGGGAGATGTTCACATCAATATATCATGTACTTTATATGATATTGTTAGTTATTAGAGTATTTTATGAGTGAATCTAGATAGACCTACAACAGCTTAAAGGGAAAGTTCACAATAAAATGAAAATTCACTCATCTACTCACTACCATATCGGTGGAGGGGTGGGTGAGGTTTTTGAGTCCACAAAACACTTTTGGAGTTTTAGGCGTAAACAGCATTGCAGCCAAATCCAAAACAATTGAAGTAACGGCAGTAACTTCAAACAGGAAAAACATAACATGCCCCCATACTGCTCCTGTGGTGTAATTCAAGTGTCCGTAAGCCCTAACTTTCAAATCCGTCTTTAAACGTCATTTACACCATGTTTTTAGCCTAAATGTCCTCTGTGATCCTCTGGAGCCACGTTCGTGCATAGATTGAGACTAAAACATGGAAAGCTATTTGAAAAAAAAAAGTATTTTGAAGAATTGTTCACCAGTTACTTCAATTGTATTGGATTTGGCTGCAACACTGTTTACCCCTGAAACTCCAGAGGTGTCAATCACTCCCCCCACCCCTCCATCGGCATAGTGGTGAGTAGATTATGAGTGAATTTTCATTTTTGGGTGAACTGCCCCATTAAATATACCCTTCACATATGGGGATAGTTAAAGCTATCTTTAATTCGGACATTAATACTATGTATTTATTCATCTGCTGTTTACGACGATATAAAGTAGTGACACCTGTGACGCACTTGTTCATCGTTCTAGGTGTGCTGGCTGACGCAACTTTTATTTTGAAAGCGCGCGTCGGATATGGTTTCGGTGCGGCTTGACAGCGAGAACGTGACATATAAAGTGGGCTGGTCCCCCTCCCACTGTCTGCGCTCAGCGGAGGAAGAGAGAGGCAGAGACCGGAGAGCACTCTTGACCTGCGGACCGGTGACATTCAACGGAAAACCCCCTCCAGCGAACACGGAAGAGCGGAACCATGGCGAAGCCGCTGACGGACCAGGACAAGAGGAAGCAGATCTCGGTGCGGGGACTGGCCGGCGTGGAGAACGTCACGGACCTGAAGACGAATTTCAACCGACACCTCCACTTCACGCTGGTGAAGGACCGGAACGTGGCCACCAAGCGGGACTACTACTTCGCCCTCGCCAACACGGTGCGGGACCACCTGGTGGGCCGCTGGATCCGCACGCAGCAGCACTACTATGAGAAGGACCCCAAAGTAAGAGGCGGGCTGATGCCGCAGCCCTGCACGTACACACAGCTGACAGGGGGGGTGGGTGGGAGGGGAGGGGATGCTGGGCTCCGTGCTGCAGTATCACAGGAGATGTGCGCGTGTGTGTGCATGTGTGTGTGTGTGTGCATGTGTGTTCCTCCCCACTTTTCATACCCATAAATAGACCGTGTTCAGCTGCTCCTTTGTGTAAGCGCTGCAGCTCAACAGGGAGTCGCATCCTCCCGGTGTGTGAGCTGATGTTACATAACGCATCTGCATCTGCCTCCATCACCGGGCTCTGATCTGGTGCACACACGCCCACGCACACGCACACGCTTGTGCTTCTATCTACGTGAGGACACTCATTAGCATAGTGCGTTCCCCAGCCCCTTACCCAAACCTTAACCATCCGAATGAAATGCCGAACCTAATTCTAACCCTAACCCTGAAACCAAGTGTTAACCATCAAACAGTCCATCGAAAAAGTGAGGACCAGTCAAAATGTCCTCACTTTCCAAAAATGTCCTCTCTCTGTATGGTCTATGCTTTACATGGTCCTCACAAAGATGTAAGTACAGGAACACACACCTGTCTCTCTATAGTTATGAGGACACTCATTGGCATAATGCATTCCCTAGCCCCTTACCTTAACCTTCACAACTTAACCCTAACCTAGAACTAATACTAATCCTAACCCTAAAACCAAGTCTTAACCCTCACACAGCCCTTTGAATTCGTGAGGCCAAAATGTCCTCACAATGACGGTCCCTCAGGACTATAGACACACACACACACACACACACACACACACACACACACACACACACACACACGCACACACTGAGAGTACCCTTCACAGGCACTGCAGCATGGAATCCGGAGGCTCAACTGGTTGGGGAAATGTGGATTACGTAACTGCGAGTCGTGCCCCCTCCCACCCCCACCACCACATCACAAAATGGCCACACACTGTTACTGAGGCAGGTCAAGCTATGGCCTCCGTGTAGAACCTCCCATATGGTGACTGTGCAGGACACGGCACATGATTTACGTTCATATTCATACTCATCCAACTGTACAGTTTGTGCCCTGTGTGTCCCATGAACGTGCACAGCATAGAATTGAAGTTAAAAAAATACACACCAGTGTTTGCAATAAGCTCTTTATACAGTTATGTAACTGTTGATGCACTGATGTCGCCGACCCAGTCTGATCACATCGTGCACTGACTCTCTGTCACCTGAGGAACGGTTGCTCTTCTGTGTTCTAATACACGCTCATCGTGAACGGTTTCTCACCCAAACCCCTGACGTATCAAGATGTAGATCAAAATGCAGAAGTCACTTTACTCACTGATCTATTTCAATAGCCAGTTTAACGTCTTTGTGACTGAAGGTGTTGCATGCGGAGCCCTCACAATGACCTTCTTTCAAAGTCATTTCAATCTCCTCCACTTGCCACCTTGATACAGAATCCGAATTAACTGGGCCTGCTCAGCATTTTAAAAACATTTTCACACCTGCCAGAGGATGATGAGATGCTAAATTCTTCATTTAATCTGTGTCTGTATTTATATTTTTCTTTAAATGCATATATGTCAAATAGCCTCTCAAAATATATTTTCAGTATAGATGTAATACATATTATTTAGTCCAGAACAATGTGTTTAAACTGGTCTAATTTGTTAAACACGTTTTCAAACTGCTTTAATGTATTTTAACAGTATTTTCAACTCAGTTGGGTTATGTAGATGGCACAGCCAAATATTTGTAAGAATACATATATTTTCCTACAATTTACTTTAAGTTAAACCTTTGGAAAGTATCTCTTAGAGTGTCTACACTGCCTAACCCTTTATTATTTTGTGGTTGTGTTTTGTATTTACTATGACAAAAGTATTTTGGATTCAATCATTTAAGCATCAAAATATACATTTAAAGGTGGAAAAATAATGACACAAATTTAATTATCAAGAAATATGCTGAATAATAATGTTCAAATGCAGACATTTGTTTTAGTCAACGGTCACTATTTAAGGTTTTTTAAGGAAAACAAACTTGTATAGATTAAAAGTAGTGAATTTATCAAAAGTAATTGTATACATGTTTCCTGGAAGTTCAACACGTTGACAAAGAGCCCTGCACTGGGCCCCCCTGCCTTTGTGGAACAGGAGGCCGAGGCTGTATAATGAATTAGTCATGGCCAGTGTGTAAGTCTGCACTTGGCTCTGCACAGTCTGCTGCACCGTGTGAGGGCGATGGAGGTTGATGGAGGCCTTGAGCTTCACTGTTCAGGCCACTGGAAACTCTGCTTGCTTCATTAATATGAAGCAAGCAGCCCTGGCAGCTTGTGCTGCCAGGGCTTAGTTCAGCTCCATTTAACTTTATTTGTGCATTGAAAAGTTTTTAAAAGTTCCAATTGCGGCTTCTTTTGGGGTATAAATGGTGAGAAGAGGTTTCACGAGACATTTAACATGTTTCCATTGGATGGAATGGTGCAGCCATAAAAAGTATTGAGGCCTGGGTTTGAATATGTACCCCAGCACAAACAATACATGACAACCCGATTACAGAAGGTGACACAGAAAGGTAATTTTAAGGAGAAACCCCTATTTAAAGGATAATTGTACAATCATCTTATTACTGTGGAAAAGTACAATTTAACACCATAAACCCTACAATGAATATATCCCACTGGCATGTACTGTGTGTGTATTTAAAGCCTGGTATTCCTCACTCCTCTGTGCCATAGAGCTCAAGTGTTGTCAAAACACTGGGTGACATTTTCCTTCATTACACACACACACACACACACACACACACACACACACACACACACACACACACACACACACACACACACACTTTAGTGAATACTCACTGCAGCACCAAATGTATATTAATCCGCCACTGAAAATAGTCCCCATACTATTGAAGCATTGAGTTGGTTTAACAGTCAACTTCAGTAGTAAAAGTGCAGGGAAAGTATTAGTTTGTGTCATCGTTAGAGGTCAAATGAGCCAGTCACAGTGTGAGTCACTTCTAACTAAGTGCTCTAAGTGAACGTAAGCTGCCTGGCACCTTATTGTCATATGTACATACTGTGTGGATGATCAGAAGCTTGGTAATTACACTGCACAAGTATTCTGCTGTCTAATCGATCAGGAGAGACTTCAATTGACAGATGAACAAAAACGCTGTGCACAGCAAGAGGAGAAATGTGATGTGATTTATAAATGAATCTTTTGGGGGTGCGCTTAGACCCCATCGTGATGTCATCATGATTGAGGCTGTGCAGGGTCCCCGTGATCCAGACACTGCTGGTAGTGTGATGTGATGAAGAGTCGGCCGGATGTGAAGACTGAATGAGGTGCAGGAGGGTCACAGTGAATCCATGAAATGGCAGCTGACAGCAGAAAAGAAGACTGATTAGAAGTTTTTTCAACAACACGATTGGTAGATGGAGATCGTGGAAAAATCTGATTGGGTCACTGTAGACCCACAGTCAGCTGATTAGAAAAAGATCAGGGGTAAGATGGAGGGAATCGTGAAGAGGTGAGTCATAAAGACAGTCTTCCTGATTGAAGCTTCATATCCATAGTTTCCTGTTTGACCTTGACCTCATGTATAACCTTTGGAAAAGGAGCACAGACCCTCCTCCTATTTCTACTGACCACCAGCTTCCCATGTCACTGTTAAGGACAGAGGATGTTCCACCTTGTTAAACCCTATCAGACAAATTGGAACTTGTGAATATGGGATATACAAAATATAATTTGTGGTTGTGAATTGATGGATTGGTTATTTTTTCCAAGTCTGCTTCCTCTCTGCGAACCCCCACCATCAGTCAGCAGCAGGATCAGAGATGACAAGTGGCAGAAGGTCAGAGAGGCTGTGCCAAAATGTCAGCCAGGACACGCTAAACACAAAGGTTCACATGTCCTCATGGAGTCTGCAGCCTCACCACCATCGCCCACACTTACTGTATCATTACCTCTGCCAAGGACATTATGTTCTCACCCCCGCCTGTTTGTTTGTTTGTTTGTTTGTTTGTTTGATTGATTGTCAGTAGGATTACGCAAAAACCTCTGAACAGATTTTCCCTAAACCCGGTGGAGGGATGGGGCCCTTTCTCTAACTGTGTTTTATGAGAAAGAAATCATTTAGGTTATCGTACAACTTCCTTTTTTCCCCTTTATATTCCTACTATAAGAACCCGACAATCATGTGGAGGGTTGCTCGGCCTTGGCAGAGGTATGCGCTCGACTGAGTGCCCTTCTCGATTTGAGTGTGGTGAGGAGGTTACTGTGGTCCCATGGTTTGATTGGCTTCTGTGTGAAGTGTAGAGATATTGTAGTCGCTGTGCTGTCTCTGAGAGCAGCAGCTGTTGTCGAGCAGAGATAATGTCGCAGGGCCATTAAGGGAACTAAATGGAGCATGTGTGTGATATTATTAGTGTCCTCCTGAGAATGTGTGGTGAGTTTTAGTGCTCTTTTATTTATTTAAAAAACTATTGATGGTATTTGTCTGCTTTTTGGACATGTAATGATAAAAAAAAACTGAAAGTATATCTGATGAATTGTTTCTCTCGTGGTTTTTTTTTCTTGTAGCGCGTCTATTACCTCTCCCTGGAGTTCTACATGGGCCGGACTCTGCAGAACACCATGGTGAACCTGGCTTTGGAGAATGCCTGTGATGAAGCTACATACCAGGTGAGGCAAAGGATCTTGGGGGGAAATGACATAGGAATGCTGGGCTTCTCCCAGAGGAATCTAAACAAAGACAATGGTTATAAATGTCATTGATTTCAATTCACTGGAACTAATGTTGCCAAACTAAGAAAGAAAAAAAAATCAAACCAAAAGGACTAACTGTCTTCCCAGAACATTCAACATGTCCTATGAAGCAGAGATGCCGGTCGGTACATTGTTTTTGTGATTTTTTTTTTTTTTTAAAACCACATGAACAGATGGTGTGACGCTGCAGCTTTAACTTTTTATTAACAAAACCAAAATCATTCATTTGCAGGAAAAGCAGCAAGATGGAACTTGTGTTCTTGTACCATCCAGCACCTGCTCTACCAGTTAGGGAAGAATGACATGTCAGCTCTAGTGTAGACTTGTTGTTGGATGGTTTAAATGATCAATTCTCCACAGTGACTGGAGAGAGTAGGGCTGAACGGAAGGGGCTAGAATGGAATTGGTGCCACAGTCAGTGTAGAAAAAACATTGAAGGGGTGCTCTGGTGAATTAGTGTTGCACTTAAGTCAAATTGAGGTGTTTACATATTACATATGTTAAGCTCCAACATTTCCCACTAGTAGAATCTTTCCATCAGCCTCAGGGGGAAATCCTCTCAGGGGTGGAAATGTACTTTACTTTAGAAAAAAAGAACAGAAGTATTGGCATCAAAATACTGTATATCTTAAGTACCCAAAGTAAAAGTAATGACAACGGAGTAATGCATATTGCTGAGCAGGTTCATTTATAATAATGCAGCTTAATGTATCTATTGATTTATCTTTTGTATAGTACTATAATATTTACATTCAGCCAAGTAACTAGTAACTTTTTCTGACAAATAAATGTTTTAGTGTAACAAGTAAAATATTTGCATTGCATATAATAGAAATACTTAAATTAAGTACCTCTCAATTGTTCTCAAGTACAGTGCTTTAGTAAATGTACTTAGTTACTATATGTCGTTGAAGCTCCATGACTTGGTTTATCATGCAGACGTAGTTGCACAGTACATTTGTCTCAGCTCAAGCTAAGGTGACCTTGATGATATCATCGTGGGTTATTTTCAGAGTTAATAAGTTCTGCTGTCTCAGTTTAGCCTCTGGCTGGAGCATTGAGAAAAGACTCGGCCTGATATCTTCTTCAGTTAAAGGTCAAAAGGTCGAGCTGCGTCGCACCTCTCTGCGAAAGAGAAAAGGAATAATGAATAGATATAGATAGATATAGCTGGACCCCAGAGGAAGCTGCAGTACTCATGCCAGCTTCTCTTGTGTTCCTCAGCTGGGTCTGGACATGGAGGAGCTGCAGGACATTGAGGAAGATGCCGGTCTAGGCAACGGTGGACTGGGTCGTCTGGCTGGTGAGCTCGTGCTGTCTGCTCATTGGCTGCTGACAGACAGTGATGTTTAGTGCAGTGGACAGTCTTGTCTCAACCCCTCCTCTCCTGTCACTGTTGTTTATGTAGCTTGTTTCCTGGACTCCATGGCCTCTCTGGGTCTGGCCGCTTACGGATATGGCATCCGCTACGAGTTTGGCATCTTCAATCAGAAAATGGTCAACGGCTGGCAGGTATGTTTGCCTGCTGGTTCGTCTGGGATGCACTACAAATGTATTTACGTTGAGTTGTTCAGATACATCATACATGAATTACATCCTATGATGGAGACATGGGATATATTTTGGCCCATGCGCACAGCAATCTATAAGGCAATTATTTAGTTGGATTGTGAATGTAGTGTGGATTAATGGTATTGTTAATTATTTAATTAGTTTATTTTATTAGAAGACACAGTGTAAATGTCATCAAATTTCACTATTATTATACAGATCTTAAATGTACTGACCTGATACTCAAATATGGAGGTCAAATAAAATGTTTGCATGGGAATCAATCAGACAGTGTTTTTCAGCACAGAGCTCAGGGATCAACCTCAAGGAATTATTTAAAAAGATTACAGCCAAGTTTATATTTTTACAATAATTTAGATTTAGTCTTTTCTATTTCTTCCCCCTAATTCTGGTATTTCAAATTGCACATTTTTTTAAATCCATGTAAATGTGGTGAATGTGAACATCAGGAAGAATCCGCAGCATGTCTCAGAGCACAAGCAGTGAAGACCCAGTGGTATGTTCCCACAGGTGGAAGAAGCTGACGACTGGCTGCGTTATGGTAACCCCTGGGAGAAGGCTCGCCCCGAGTACATGCGCCCAGTCAACTACTATGGAAGAGTGGAACACACAGATGAAGGAGTGAAGTGGGTCGACACACAGGTGAGTGGACACAAATCTGACATAAGTCACAGGACCATTACTTTAGTTGTGGGAGTCTGTTAATTGGAACTGATGCAAAATATTTTGGTCAGATTAATTTATACAAATATAAATGTACTTATTATGATCATATGATGATTATTGTATAATTTCCTGGAAACTGAATTTTTTATCTCATGTTCAAAATGTAAACACTATATGAAAACTTGCCTTGTTCCTGCAGCTTCTAAATATGAGAAATAAGGTCCTAATTGAATTTTTTACGTGTGAAAGTTTATTTTAGGGACGTTTATTAGTTGTGAACCTTAGTGTCACCGGTGTTTTGGCCTTTTAATCACATCACACTCTTCTAAGGTGAACCCACCACAGGCTGATCAGACCTGGGTGTGTGTCCCTCATATCGTGTGGTCCAGTTGGCGTCTTTCCTCCTGATCCAGAGCCATTGGTTGCATTGCTCTGCAGCCTGTGATGTTTCTTATTCGTACTGATTCCTCGCTCTTTGAGCAACCTGATGGTGGATGTTGCAATAAAACCCCTGCAGCCAACCTCCACGTTGCTTTCCTCTCAGATAACATCTCTGTGTACCGCAGCCTCTGCGTCTCATGCGCTTCATCAAAAGCATAAAGGAGTGGTTACAGAATTTGTGAAGTTTATCTCACAGTGAATAATGTAATTGTAATCCATGTGTTTTTTGTTTTGAACTCAGGTTGTCCTGGCTCTTCCCTATGACACCCCAGTGCCCGGCTACAGAAACAACATTGTCAACACCATGAGACTGTGGTCTGCTAAAGCCCCCTGTGACTTCAACCTCAAAGACTGTGAGTGGTGTCATTGTAAATACAAATCTAAGGAATCTCATCCAGTAAGACAAAAATAAGAAAGTGAACAATCTGACATGAGTTGCTCAAACTGCTGTTATCCCACAGTTAATGTTGGTGGTTACATCCAAGCTGTGCTGGATCGAAACCTGGCAGAGAACATCTCCAGGGTTCTCTACCCCAACGACAACGTGAGTGGATTGACCAAACATCAACTCCTCTTTTGTCTGCACTGTAACTTTGTAGTTTTTGTATTCTTCATTCTCCATGTTAACTGCATCGTGGCACTGTCAGACAGTCAGGCTGTAAACAAACCAACTGATCGAAACATCTTTATTGTGTCGGTCAAAATGGTCCAAGTAGCTACTATGGTCATATGCTTTTAATTAATATTGTATCAAATTGCTATGTCTAATGTAAAGTGGTCACTTGTGATGAACCCACAAGAAACGTTAAGTCTGCAGCACTCACCAAAGTCTGTTTTTCCTAAAATGAAATTGAATATTCTTCATTATTGTTCACTTGTGTCCCATATATATAAGTTTGAATGATTTACTTAACTGGTGTTATTTTTTAATACATAACATGTCAGCTATTTCACAGGTCATTTAAACATCGACACAATCTTCAGACCCACGTTCACAACTTTTCAAAATAAAAGCTCTGTAATTTAGCTCAATGTATTGCATAACAGCAACAGAATGAATTGCCAAACAGGAAGTGATTCTATGAATGTAGCCAGAAATGATGCTGAATGTTTAAAAACTGTTTGCGAACAAGACTTCCTATGTTTATGTCAAGTGTGGCCTCAAACTATGAAGGTTTTACTCATCTATTATCTGCAGCTCCTTCTTCGGTTTCTAAAATAAACATTAAAATGTGCAGCCATTTTGTTAGTACAAGCATTCTAAAAATGTCATGGTGGATCTATGAGTGTTCTTTATGGTCTTTGTTCTTCAGTTCTTTGAGGGGAAGGAGTTGCGTCTAAAACAGGAGTACTTTGTTGTAGCTGCGACTCTTCAGGACATCATCCGTCGATTCAAAGCCTCCAAGTTTGGCTCCACGGAGTTTGTGCGCTTGGACCTTTCTACGCTGCCAGAAAAGGTAAGAGATACATCACACCATCGTGTCATTTGAATCCTCATAGCATTTTATTTGCGACAAATTACAGTTTATGGGCTGTTCTGCCAAATTGCTTGTTGTAACTCTTAGTCTTTTGATTTGGTTCGAAGGGCTCAATTTAATTACACACACATAACTTTTCAAAATGTGTATGGGTCAGTCTCAGACAACTTAATCTACTTTTCTAGATGAGAGATGGTTGCATTTTGCCCAAATTTAACTGAGCCAGTTGATAACTAGCTATCAGAACAGTTAATGTTTGGTTCAGTGAAGCCGGATTACGACAACCTATCCTTGGTAGGTGGAATTTACTTCGTAGTACAGGCCCCCTGACGACCATAACTATTAAGATAAAAATATCTGCCAGATTTTGAAATGTGAAGGTAGAGTGTGTCATCGATCCCTGGCTCCTCCAGCTGATGTGTCCTTGAGCAAGACGCATTCACACACTGATGTGCCATCAGTATTAGTGAGTGATAGGGAAGTGCTATATTTAGAAGTGCTGTAGAAATGCATGTGTGAATGTGACCTTTTAGCGTGAAGTCAAAACTAGGAAGTGCTTGATAAGTGCAGTATATTTACCATCTACTGTGTGACTCTGGTCTCCAGGTGGCCATCCAGCTGAATGACACTCACCCTGCTTTGGCCATCCCTGAACTGATGAGGATCCTGGTGGACGTTGAGAAACTCACTTGGGAGCAGGTATGATGCAGACCTCGGTTTGCTTAAAGTTCACTGCTCGTCAAAAACTGGCTGTAAAATCAGGAGAGCTGCAAACTTTTTGGACTTTCTAAATCTGACTATGTGACAATCACGCAGTAAGGTGGTGAGAAAGTAGGTAGGGTACAAGATACTTTTGTGGTGCAGGACTCGAACCTGCGTTATAAAACTACCTCTTGTATTTTAACTGGGTTGTTCTGATGAGTTGTGCTGCAGTTGCAATCTCTTTGCATCGCTCAAGGTTGCACTAACAATGACTCAGCAGGATGTAGACTGCAGCAGAATGACACACGTCAGTCAAAGTTAAGTCTGTGACAGTAGGTGAGCAGCTGAACTTGCTCATGTAGGATTGTATTTTCCACAAAGTTTTGGAAAATATGTATAATGCAAACATTTTTACAAGACAAGATTTTAGTTGAGACCATTCTGTCATTTTCTCAGGCAAAATAAACGTTATTTACTGTATTTCTGTACAAAATACCACGATTTCATCGGCTGTCTTTTACAGCTGTTGCCAGTTGTAGTGAGTCCGTGTGATATTGTCAGGTTTGTCTAACCCACGTGTCTGTGGCCTCGCTGTCTGCAGGCCTGGGACATTGTGGTTCGTACCTGTGCCTACACCAACCACACCGTCCTGCCTGAAGCTTTGGAGCGTTGGCCAGTTGACCTCTTCCACAACCTCCTGCCCCGACACCTGGAGATAGTCTATGAGATCAACAGGAGACACCTGGAGGTTTGCAAGTTTCTGTACCTAGTTTTATGCAGATATTTAGTCCTTAGCTCGTATCCTTCTCTTCAGTCTTAAGCTAATGCTTATGCTTCCTTTTGGTCTCAATTTAGACTAGGCAGTCTAATCTTTATCCAACAATACAGAGATGGTGTCCCCATCTAACAGCAATGTACCAGATCCACAAACAACAAAATGAATCCTGAATCACTTGACCAGATATACATCAGACATATTGTGGTAACATAAGAGAAAAGCATGTATGTGGCGCCTACACTGTCCTGCTCAGGCCAAATGACTTCTCAAACAGTATTTACAGGTTAAATGTCTGTTGACTCAGAGTTTAATCTTCCTTCTTCTTCTGTAGTTTCCTGAACCATCACAGTGCCATCCATCGCTGATCTCCACAAACTTCTAATATTATCCAAGAAATCTGAAATTTAATTCTGAGGGTGCTACATTTAGTGAGAAATATCTTTCATTAGGAGGACCTCATGTGAAACAGCAGGACCTAACCTGAGACTGAATCAATTCATAACCCTCATTTTTGGTTTGTCTCCAGTTTGTCCTCATCTTTGGACATTACCATTACCATAAAACTGTTGTCCCTTTTCTTCACCCAGCGCATATCTAAGGTTTACCCTGATGATCCTGAGCGCATGCGCCGGATGTCGCTGATCGAGGAAGGGGATGTCAAGAAAATCAACATGGCTCATCTGTGCATTGTGGGATCTCATGCTGTCAATGGAGTGGCTCGTATCCACTCTGAAATCATCAAAAGCACTGTGTAAGAGCACATAATCTATTTTCTGCTGTATTTCTTTTTTGCAATTTAGATGTTTACTAAGATGTTGGTATTCTGAAGTGTCGAGTCCTCAAGATTTTAGTCCAGCTTAGTTTTACTGAGTCTTAAGCTTGAAGAATGTTACCATGAAAACACCACTAATATTTCATGTTGTTAGGTCTTCCAGTGCTGTCACTTTAGACATGAGCTCCTAAATTTGTCTGAGACTGTGGCTCCTCTCCTACACCAGGTTCAAGGATTTCTATGAACTCGACCCTGAGAAGTTTCAGAACAAGACCAACGGCATCACACCCAGGCGCTGGCTGGTCATGTGCAACCCTGGCCTGGCTGAGGTCATCGCTGAGGTGCGTTTGTTCTTTTTCATGCAGACTGAAGTAGAGAGTTCTGAGATAAGAGGGGATACTTTGACATTAGAGTCCTGGAAATAATCATCATGTTGGGTGACTGGCACTTGGAGCATGTCGAAAGCTTGGATGGGTATGAAACTGCTGTACACAGTGTAAAAGATAACTACAGCCCCTTAAACATTGGACAAAAATCCCACAAACACCCATTAACAGGTCTTCATGTGAAAGGGTACAATCAATTTTATTCCTAGCTAAATTGACCCCCCTTCTCTGACAATTCTATGAAACGCTTCAATGAAGGCCCATTTCCTCGATCAGTAAATTCTACGACTCTTTGCCATCTCTGCCACAAATTCGTCTCCATTGAATTGCAACATTGTTCAGTTAGAAGAGAAATATATTAACCCTCCAAACCAAACACCTCCATTCTGTTTCGAGGGACGTTCGTTGCACCCAATGTGACACCAGAAGAAAAAAACCAACGACACACTCATCTACTGGCAATGGGAAAGTAGTCAATTTTGCTTGCTCCTTTTGCTGAAAGGAAGCATATATAAAGTGAAAAGTGTGGGTCCAAGGACAGACCCTTGTGGAACTTCACAAATAACAAATTGAAATCTATCTGATGAGTCTGATTTCAACTTTTGCACATGCATTGGAGTTGCAGCTTGACTGATATGTTTTTTTTCTTCCAGAGGATTGGTGATGACTACATCCGCGATCTGGACCAGCTGAAGAACCTTCTGGACTTCGTAGATGATGACGCCTTCATTCGAGATGTTGCCAAAGTCAAACAAGTGAGAGCTTTTAAAGCATAAAGATGATTCAGTGTGTGTTTATTGTGAGTCTTTATTCCTCCACACCTGTTATAGCCATGGCTAGAGACATGTTTTCAGGTTGTCCGTCTGTCCTATTCTTTTGAAGGTAATATCTCAGGAACGCCTCGAGGGAATTTTATTACATTGGGAACAAATGGGCACTTATAACTCAAAGATTTTGGTGGACAAAGGTCAAGGTCACTGTGACTTTACAAAACACATGCTTGGCCATTAGTCAAGAATTTAATAACCAATTAAGATTAAATACACTTAACACCTTACAATTCAATTCCTTCAAAGTTTTCACATCACATGCAAGTCTGGGCAGACATTGATGTGAACTATTACCTGACTGGTTGGGGGTGGACAACCATGAAGCGCTAATTCTACTTCTGATAGTCTCTAATCACATTGCTCTGCTTGACCTCAACTTTAAGGAGAACAAGATGAAGTTTGCCGCCTACCTTGAAGAGCACTACAAGGTGAAAATCAACCTCGACTCCATGTTTGATGTCCACGTGAAAAGGATTCATGAATATAAAAGGCAGTTGCTCAACTGCCTCCACATCATTACACTGTACAACCGTGAGTGTTTCTTCTTTTCCCTACCACTTTTCAGAAATCATATATAGGTACATAGTAAAAGTTCAGGTCAACACTTTTTTTTTTTCTTTAAAAGGCATCAAGAAGGAGCCTACTGAGTCATGGACCCCCAGGACAGTCATGATCGGAGGAAAGGTGAGCATAATTCTCAGTAGTTTGGAAGTATGAGCTACATGCCAATGAAAAACGAATGCTTTGTCTTATCCATCTTTGGTTTAAGGGAAAAACAGCTAACCTAGCTCAGCAAAAGTGAATTTCTTAGCTGCTTCATTGACATTATTTGTAATAAGTTGTTTTACCAGTTTAGAGCAGGGTGGAATTAAGACTTTTCCTCGGAAGAAAAAATTATGTTAAGTAGAGAGCAGGAGTCAGATTGTGGTCAGCCTAGGTACAGCTACCCCGTCCCTGTCCACAGTTCAGAAAATACAATCTCCAACGCCTCGAAAGTTCACTCATGCTAACATGTCTTATTTTGTTAAGCTGAACATAAACAGAAATGTGAAATAGGTGACGTTCCTGTGTGTTTCCAGGCAGCTCCAGGTTACCACACTGCCAAGATGATCATCAAGCTGATCACATCAATTGGAGACATTGTCAACAATGACCCAGTGGTGGGAGATCGCCTCAAGGTCATCTTCCTGGAGAACTATCGGGTCACTCTGGCTGAGAAAGGTAATGAATACTGTGGATCTTTGGACAAATGGTGAAAAAAGTGTCAAAGAGAGTAGACTGAAACTTCATGCCTAGACATACAAAAAAGGATGCATATACATCAACATGCAAATTTCAGTCACAGTCATAGCGTGCCTCACTGCCAACAAGAAATGAAATTGTTTATAGCGTGATGTACTCCTCCACCAGCTTGACCATATTGAGCTGAACTTTGGTCAGAAGACCTTTAGGACAAGGTCAATGATAGGCTATGAATCTTGTATGTTTTTGTTGAATGCTGTTGATGTGGCAGAGTGCAGAATGTTGATGTTTAGTTTTTACTATGGATCTTATTGTTGGAGGGCTAAACATGTTTTAAAAGTCACAAGACTCGTCACACACGTCGGAAATGGCAAACATTTACTTCCAATATAGGTCTTGTATATGGGTGTGGCAAAATGGCTTCATACCCACCTATAAAATGTAAACGAAGCAGGCCCTGCGGCACGTTTCACCGACATGTATGAATATCAGTAGGTATATGTACCATGCCCAGACTTACAAAAAAGTGTTTTGGACCCATACCCTAAGTTTCCAATGTTAATCGTAAAGTAGTTTTTTGCTATTTGCAAGCATTCTGTTTTAATGGACTCTTTCTACAGAATCAATCACATCAACCTCGACAATGAAAAGTTATGCTGATCACAAGTTTTCCTTCAACAGCATTCTCGTGGCCATATCACTATGAAACAGGAAGTTCCACTAATTTGACGATACATTGTCCAATCTGCACAAGACTTAACATGTTTGATGACCTGGCGTGCTCACATTCAAATCCCCAAATTCAGCATAATCATAGCACCACTTACTAGCAACAGGATGCACGCCTCAATGCGATGTGCCTGCATGCTGTACTCAGGTCATGTCATCACTCAGGATCTTTCTCTGTCCTCTCTGTGCAGTCGTCCCTGCAGCCGACCTGTCAGAGCAGATATCCACAGCAGGCACCGAGGCCTCTGGCACCGGGAACATGAAGTTCATGCTGAACGGTGCCCTCACCATTGGCACCATGGACGGGGCCAACGTGGAGATGGCAGAGGAGGCTGGAGAGGAGAACCTCTTCATCTTTGGCATGAGGGTGGAGGATGTTGAGGCTATGGACAAGATGGGGTGAGTCTCATGAACGTGTGATTGGTTTGGATACAAAACGCATTTGGAAATAATAGAGATGGGTGGAACAAGAAGTGATAAGATAATGATGAATAGGGTGTATCACTAGCTTAGTACTCGAATTTGCTAACATTCGCTACCATCAGCCACCATTAGAAACTAGTCATACTAGTCATGTAAGGCTATGACAGAACATCTGAGTTACGTATGTGCTGTATTGATCGTGAGCTTAACTTTTCAGTGTTAAATTGTTTCAGGAGACTGATATTGCTTTGAACTAATAATCGTTGAGGAAAAGTGCAAAAATGTAGATGTATCTTCTTCTTCAGACAAAGAAATGCAGTGGGATGTTGTATCATTTCTGTCCTTAGTAACATAATACCTAACCCAGTTTTTTACAAATATATTTTGTATCCAGTTATGACGCCATGTCGTACTACAACCGTATCCCGGAACTGAAGCAGGCGATGGACCAGATCTCAGGAGGCTTCTTCAGCCCCGGCCAGCCTGGCCTCTTCAAAGACCTCGTCAATATGCTGATGAACCATGACAGGTTAGAACACGCTGACGCTGATGCTGATGAATCAGCACTTTGTCTATGCTGACATAATCTTCACAGTCATGCAGTGTCATCAGTGTGTCGCTGTCATCCAACTGTCACTGCGACTGGTTTTACCACTCAAAGACTGACTGCAGGGATTATATGATGTAAAGCAAGTCATCATCATTGTTGCCTGAATTCAAACTGGTGCGTCATATAAAACCGATTTGAAATTGTCTCGCTTACTTCGTCATCTAACGCCGTTTTCACACCTGAAACTCTGGACCATGGTCCAAATTAAGCTTCATGTCTTTGTTCCATCGTTTCCATTCGATCAGGTTAGGTTTGGTTTGACATTGTAATTTAGGGAGCACATTAGAGAATTTTGTATCACACACGTTTGATCTGTCGTCATCACCTGCATGACTGTGTGCACCTATACTTGAGATTGATTCGTTTGTCATAGAAAAAAAAGTAGTCTCTCTGTTTGAAATGTGAAAATTATTAATGTTGCTGCCACCGCATCGTCATTATTGTATTACTACTACTTCTCAGTCAAACACATTGTCTGAGGCAAAGACTACCAGAAATCCTGCGTGCTGCTTCCTCTTCTTTTTCTTCTTCTATTGTTAAATGCTCTCTCAACTTCATGCAGTCTGAACTATCCCAAAAAATGTAATGTTTGTTCTGGACGGAGACCACCTCTTTTTATCGGACCAAACTTTGTTCAATGTGACACAAAATGGCACGACACAATATGAAGTAATTTATCATTAGACTGCATCATCTTAACTGTGTGTCTGTGCTACAGGTTCAAGGTGTTTGCAGACTATGAAGACTACATCCAATGCCAGGAGAAAGTGGGTGCACTCTACAAGGTCAGTGAGTTATCAAGAGGAAAGCAGTTGATCTAATATCACAATTAATCTGCTCAGTTTGTGCAGTCAGACACAGAACTAGAGCAGTTTAAGTCGCTGTACACACACAGTATATGTTGAATTCTGTCAAATTTCAGTTTAACCTTTTATTGATATATTATCTAATAGATGTACATTATTATACTACCCAGAATATACTATGTAGTTCTATGCTACACAGTACTGCACTGATACTTTTAGTGTCACTATGTTATTTCAATATTGTACTTTTTCATGCTTGGTCAAAGTTTGCAGATACTATAGCTCTTTATATTACTGTTAAATACTATACTATACTAAATGGTCTGTATTCATAAAGAGCTTTTTTAGTCTTGATGACCTCATGACTCAAAGCGCTTGACATAACAGTTTTGTCATTCACACACACACACACACACACACACACACACACACACACACACACACACACACACACACACACACACACACACATTCATGCAGTGTCTATGTGCAGCACTTTCTTTATCACCCATCACTCACACATGGTCAGCACAGCCGTCAGGGGCAATTTGGTGTTCAGTATCTTGCCTAAGGACAGTTCAGGATGGGGGATCCTCTACTATACTACACTACACTATACTATACTATGTTCAGGAATCACTGAAGTCTCATCTTGCTTTTCAATGTGACTCCCCTGTTGTAACAGAACCCCAAAGAGTGGACCAAGATGGTGATCCACAACATTGCTGGCAGTGGCAAGTTCTCCAGTGATCGCACCATCTCCCAGTATGCCAGGGAGATCTGGGGCATGGAGCCCAGCCTGGAGAAGATCGCAGCTCCTGACGATCCTCGCTAAACCACCTCATCTGCCTCCTCCAACTAACCGTAGCCTGCCCCGTGGTCCAGCCAGGAGAGACGAACCCTGTAGCTTGCTCACTGTGTAACGTGGCATTATTTCATTACATTACTGATCCTCGTACACGCGCTAATACTTCCACTTCATCATATAGTAATGTGTACTAATATGGCCTCATTCAAAATATGTCTTTTTTTCCCTGTGTGCACCAGCAATGCATATTCTCACTGTTGGGTGAAAGCCCTGTATCCCCCCATTGGCATTTCAGCAGCGAAGAAACGGCCCGGATTTCACTTTGGAATCATGGGGTTCTTCGGCAGGAGTGAGACCATTAAAGAGATACTTCTGTATTTTGTCATAGTCCAATGGTCCCTCCATTCTCCAAAATGTCTTTGCCAGGGATGTTTGGAAATTAAAGGGTCCAAACACCGATCAGGAGTGGAATCAAAACGTGTACAGTGCTGTACTGTATCTGGGACTGTATCTTCCATACTTTGGTTTTCACACTCCAGTGATATTCAAACCCCAGTTCTAGCTACACCCCCCCCACCCTACTTCCGAGGCCCTTGTGGCCACCAAAACCCAGCAAAAATGTCAGTAAACCTCAGAACTGTTTTTGTTCCAAAACAACCTGTGTCTTCCATGAAAGTGAGAAAAGGACACACAGTGGCTAATGTGCACCAGAGCCTCAAAGCAGCATTCTGACTGGATGGTGTTGGAAGAAAGCCACTTCTCCATATTGCCAGCAAAATAATGTTCACAGGAATATTTCACGTTAAAAGACTCCAACTGCTCTGTTAGTGTGTTTTGGTGTTCGCTGAATGTATCCATCTGTGTGTGTGTGTGTGTATAATCAGTAATGGTTTACCTGTGATCTCCTCAGCATGTTTGTGTCTCCTTCTGCTCTACTCTGTTCCTAAAAGTGCCCTGTGTTAGAATGATGAAGCCTTCTCGGCCTAAAGTCTACATGATGGAATCTGAAAGATGTGGGTTATTCTGTAGTGTTTCTGTGTGTGTACCATTTGACGGGTCTATGACACTGTGGATATCAGCCTTATTGATGTACTGTAACAGCATCCTGTCCTGCTTCAGCTGCTCTGTATGACTGACTACTGTGGTGCCGCAGAAAAACTGTCCTTGACACTGAACCCAACATTTTCGCTGTCAGCCAGTGCTTTTCTTTTTGTCAATAAATGACGAGATTACATCAACAGCTCCTACGTCTCACTTCACTTTAACACCTCTGTAGCAATGCACACAAGTGATGAGAGCAGGTTTTCTGGAGCATCTCGGGCTCGGAAAAGAGACGGGGTCAGAGAAGACTTTGATCTGACAAATTGATCTGTAATGTTATGTCAGAATTTATTAAGATAAGCACTTGCAGGGCACTACCTCTATTTGTGCAGTGAATCTAATCAGTTGAAAGTCAGGGTGAGGTCTGGATTCATTTCAAAATGTCCCAAAAAAGTATTTGGTATTGGTTTTTAAAGGTTTAATGCAATAATTCTCAGACAGAATAAATTAATCTACACAGCAATTTTTCTGAGAGGTTTTCCGCAGGTTCTGACAGAGAAGATGTCTTTTACAGTTCAATACTCAGAGTCAGGTGATCCAACATAATGAAGGCTGGCCGAGTGTGGCAGTATATGGTAAGGTGATTGTGAAAAGACAACAGAGGTTTGCTTCTGGCAGACAGATGGGGAGAATGACGAAAGGCAGAGAGGTCATCTGGATCTTTTCTATGGTGAAGATGAAGGATGATCTAAGAAGGTCTTTGTGGTCTGGATCAGGAGCTGCAGCTCAACACACACACACACACAGACACGTTTGTACAGCTATCTTAGTGAGGACATTCATTGACATAATGCATTGCCTAGCCCCTTACCCTAACCATCCAAACTAAATGCCTAACCATAACCCTTAACCATAACCCTAAAACCAAGTCTTAGCCCCAAACAGTCCATTAAAGGGGGGGTCACAAAGTGAGGACCGGCCAATATGTCCTCACTTTCCCAAAATGTCCTCACTCCGTAGGTTATATGCTCAAGCTAGTCCTCACAAAGATAGTTGTACAAACACACACACACACACACACAGGGAAACCAACACAACAATCAAAACTAAGGAAAATTGCAAGAGTCCATATACCTAACACTGTGAGTGATGTGGCATACAGGCTCGACTGGGGTGTGTGTCTGTTCATGGCCCATCACTGAAGGCAGCTGTGTCTATCACAGATATTGAATTTGAGAACCGGAAGAACGCTACAACGCTGTGAAAAGCCCGGACTGACTCTCCCTAACCCTAACCCAAGGCCCTCTGATAATGGTTTTGAACTTGATGTGGCCCAGAGAGGGCATGGACCCACAACAGTCCAGCAGATGGCGTTGTTTAGCTCATCAAAAGTGAATTTAAGGGCAACATTGACTATCAACAACAGCAATAGCGACAGAAGAAAAAACATGTTTATTAAAAGAACAGTACAATCTATGGCCTGGAATTTTGGAAGCCTATATTTGTAAATGTAAAAGGCTTGGAATGTAGCTAAGAAACTCTCCCGTACAGTGCACACAGCAGATTTCACTGACGGTTTCATTTTAGTCGGCTAACAGACCCAGAAACTAAACAGTAGACTTATGTTGAGATGATTTAAAACTTTAAGACTCCGTCCGGATGAGTCGTTGATGCACAGGTGGAAGCCTGTATCATTCCAGTCAGTGATGTGCTCTGGTACATATCAGCCAACACAAACCTGGAGTCTTTGGGGGTTTGGGGGTTGGAGGGGCACAAACTGTGTCCTGTCAGAAACGTAGCCTTACACGAAGAAGAGACAAATACACAAATGAAAATGTCCAAGTACAGACTATGTTTGATGCGAGAAATATGTAGTTAAAACTAAAAAATCAAATATGAACTCCTACATATTTAAACAATGATACAACTGGATCTCAAAGGCCTAATGTTAAACTCATATAGTCATATAGTCAGTGGTTAAAATGCTAGAGCAACATTCATTGTCTCTAAACTATACAAAAATATACTGTAGTATTAAACGCTGAAATATTTGAATCAATACCCGATTTTTTTTACCCTCAAACCTGGTGGCCTTGCACCGCCCACATCCTCATGATTGACAGCTGTCTGTCACCACCTGTCCCCTCCTATCCATTGTATTAAAGTCCCGGTTCCCCCTCGGTCCCTAGTCTCTGTTTCCTCCACCTGATACCCCCAATTCCTCACACACTGGGATGGATTGCATTACTTATGGTAAGACGATACTTCATCTGCTCAGTGTTTAGGTGTCAGTGACTTAAATCAGCTATTTGTTGCTATTTATTTCCAAAATGTCTTTTATTTCTTGTTTCAAATTGCTCATTGTTCAGTAAATACTGAAACTGACAAAAGGTTTGGTAGATGTTATCGTCAAACTTTACTTTTTGGATAGTAAATATAAAAATTGTCAGTGTATAATACCTTCAAAACATTTTAATATAGTTGTAAGGCTATTTTAAAATGTTTTATAAGGAGTGTATCAATTATAACCGGGTTATAGACACAGTGAGAGTGACTGGAGCTTTTCAACATTTCTGAATCAAACCTTTAATTAACAACTGGTTTCTGACAAACTAAAAGCAGACATGAGTGTTTATAATGTATTTGTCTATAACGATAACTCCTGTGGGCAAGTGGATGCTGCTGCTTATAAAGGCTTAATGGGTGCAGTGTTAAAATACTGTATTATATAGCTCATAATAACTCATAATTGATATTAAAATTAAATTATAAAATACTTTCATGTTATAATAATATAATATAATATAATATAATATAATATAATCAATGGCCATCTTAAAAGAGCTTTTTATTTTTTGTGTGAATATATAAGGCACAGAAGAATGTGATTAGGAAGTAATATGTATTTGTGACTGCTGCCTCTGCTACAACACAATCATTCTAATTAATACTTCATATTCCAGGGCATTGAAAAACATGCAGTAATATGATGACAAAAATGTGTTATTTCATTATTAGGTTTTACTCATCATTCATTATCTGTTCAGTAGAAATACATTAGACATACTTCACAGGATTTAGCTGTTGACAAATGGATAAATTAAACTAATATCTGTTAACAACGACAATCCAGTGTGTTAATCATCTTGTAAAAAATGTATTCATTGTTTGTGTACTGCTTGTAAAGATTATAAGCGTTTGTGGAAGTACTTAAATGTTGTAATAAAAACATATTGAATACCGTACACATACACTGCTTAGTTGATGGTACAAAAAAGGAAAAGAGTCCTCATATGAAAGTGTTGATATTTTATTTCTGTCCAAGAGCTGGACACCCTGGACGTCCCTCCTCTCACCCCGACCAGCAAGGAGGTCCTCAGCCAGGCAGTGAAGGCCAGTTTCGCTGGATTCACCCAGGAGAGAATCACCCGTCACTTTCCACAGGGTACCGATCGAACCACCCGCAGAATAATTCAGTCATGGGAGCTTTTATTAGAGGAGTTGAACTGATGAAGATTCAAAACCTTCAGAGCTGTAGATTGATACGTTTGTATATATGTTCAGATCCTACCCTGTGGTCTGAGTGGGAGGTGAACCACTGGCTGGACTGGTGCCAGGCGGAGTTCGGACTCCACTGCCTGGGCTCGGACCTGAGAGGCTTGCAGGGCAGTGAGCTGTGTGGTCTGGACCGAGAGGATTTCCAGAGCTTAACGTCCGACTGCACCGCAAGGGAGATCCTGTGGGAACATCTGGAGACCATGAGGAGAGGTAAATCCAATGTTCAACCAAAATCTGATATTCTCAAGATGACTTGCCTTGCAATTCATTTGTTCATTAAAATAGCAAAAGTCAAATTAAGTTAAATAGTGGGTTAGGGTTAGTTATACTAAGTAATATTTTACTTTGTCATATTTTCTAAAGAAAGTAAGATGGATTATTCTCATTCTTGGAGTTTTACATCTGGTATTGATAGGCCTGTAGATCTGCATTGAAGTTTTTTTATGTACCATGGGCCTGTATTGATATTCTTTTCAAATATTACATTATTAAGTACATCATAATATACTCTGGAGCATTAATGGATAAATATGTATTTATACATAAGAAAAACAGGTATGAAGGGAGCAGCAGTGCTCTACTGGGGTGATATGGTTCTGTCAGCTCTTTAAGGTATGATGGTGCCATATTATTAAGGGCCTTGTAGGTGAGGAGGAGAATTTTAAATTCTATCCTAGATATAACAGGAAGCCAGTGTAGTGAAGCTAATACAGGAGAAATGTGCTCTCTTTTCCTGGTTCTTGTTGGTACTTGTGCTGCAGCATTTTGGACAAGCTGCAGACAAACACTTTATCTGAAGCTTTGAGAAGGTAATTTGTGACTTTAGCCAAAGCTGTGACTCTGTGCTGTGATGAGCTCTAAACCCAGACTGAAGGTCTCCATATACATTATGGTTCTGAAGAAAGTCACACAGCTGCACAGGTAGCAACAACCTTCTCAAGGATTTCAAAAAGAAAGGGGAGGTTAGATATCGGTCTTGTTTTTGGCTAAAACAGTTTGGGTTCAGGGTGGGATTTTTGAGAAGAGGTTTAATTATTCTGTTTGGGATTAATTGATGAGTTTGAGTTAGAAATGGCTGTGACTCCCCCTTCTCAGCCAGAGCCATGTGGAATCTGATTCTATTTGTATGATTGTATTATTATCAAGGGGAGTAGATTCATTTAGATTAACATATATTTCAGGATGCAGCCAGGTCTCAGTGAGAGACAGTAAATATTGCAATCTGAGATTAATTCATTTACTAAAACATGACTAGACAGATGTACATTTCCAAGCAGTCCAGTATGTCTGATGTGCAAGGTGATATATGTGACTTGTGTGATATACATTTATAATTTCTATAAATGATTTATCATTTGATGTATTCCACACTCAAAAGATGATGATTATTTATTGTGTCCTTTTCATACTGTATATCCTGTATGTGAACCTATAATGGATATGTACATACATATGTGAACATAAGGACATATAACTATTATTATTATTATTATTATTATTATTAAGTAAGTCCTTGTTTTTTATCTAATTGTTAATGAAATAATGAAAAAATAGTAATAATAATACAATGCAACTGAAAACATTTTATCTGAACTTATTCTGCAGAGAATGAATATGACTTCAGTTCTTTCTCACCCATCTGCACTATACCATCTTACTACCAGCTTCGATTCAACAAAGGTAACAATCATGTGTTATTACCGATATTAAAGTTAATTACTATATTGTTAATCATTGTAATAAGAGTAATGATAAAATAATAAATAAATAATAGCAATAAAAGTTGATGATCTTGTCATTGTTGTCACTCAGATGATGTTCAGGAGCTTTCAGACACACACTGTTACCATCTTCAGTATGATGCCTCTGAGAGGACAGAGCTCCTCACTCTGGACTCTGTGGCTGCTCAACATCAAGACTATCACCTGTTCAAATCACAGGATCCCAGCAGGAGCATGGGCTCTCCCGCTCTGCATCAGGACACAGGAGGAAACGGAGGTAAGGGGGTCAAGTGTGGTCCTAGAGACACCTACTGTAGTGGGAATGATCACAGAGGAGGTTGTGAGTACTCCATCTGTCTCTGTGTTTGTGTGTCTCTGTGTGTGTGTCTGTCTGTCTGTGTTTGTGTGTCTGTTTGTCTATCTGTCAGGCTCAACATCTACAGGTGTGTCATTGAAGTCAAAACAGGCCGAGTTTCAAGATGGATGAGGTCCAACCCATGAGTACTGAGCACTGACGTAATAATGGACTGCAACAAATTGCACACACTTACAGAAACAAGTCTGTGTAAATGCCAGATTTTTTTCATCAAGAAAAAAAAAAGCTCATAAGACAGAAAAAAACAATTCCTGGATCCGCCTCTCATTCAGATCTGCACGAAATTATAGAATTAAAAAGACTCTACCCTGACCCATACCACATCCCTCCACCATGTTTTGTGGTAATCTGTCCAAACCAAGAAATGTGATCATAGACTTAAAGGTTTAGTGTGTAGAATTTAGTAGAATCTAGTGGTGCAGTTGCATGTTGCAGCTGAACACCCCTCCCCTCACCCTCCCCTTCCAAACATGACGGAGAACCTGTGGAAACCTTCAGTCGTCATAAAAACTCAAAAGGTGTTTAGTTTGTTCAGCTTGAACTACTGTAAATAAAACAAGGGTGCGCCTCCGTAGAGAGGACCCGCTACTGATGTAAATATAAAGTTATTAAAGGTCATTCTGGGCTAAAGAAAACAACAATTTGTACAATTTAGACGATGACTCACTAAACATCACTAGGACTATTTCATATGGGATTCACCCAAATCTTAGACACGTAACCTTTAAAATGACAAAAGCATCACTATTTAAACTTATCAATTTAATTATGTTATCATGTCAAATGTTGTCTAGTGCCTCGGTCCGCATTAAGTAAAAAACAAATTTGGTTAGAACTGCTCAGGGAATGCTCAAATATGTTTTCACAATTTAGATGTTTTCATGATGTGATAATACCGATAGTAACTTTAATTGACTGTATTTATGAAGCCTGTTTACAGCCTTATCGACCACTATACGCACCACCTTTTTCCAAGACGCACCATTCATATATGGCGCAGCTTTGGCTCAGGATATAGAGCGGGCCGTCCACTAACTAGAAGGTTGGTGATTCAATCCCAGTCTCCCCATTCCATATGCTGAAGTTTCCTTGAACCCCAAATTGCCCCTGGTGGCTGTTCCGGTGGTGTGTGAGTGAGACAGTGCTACAGTGCATCTATGGATGGAACTGGAAAAGCCCCATATAACTACAGAAACCTTCATACTATACACTGTCAGCACAGCCATCAGGGGCAATTTGGACACTTTGGATTTGAACCACCGACCTTCTGGTTAGTGGACGACCCTCTCCAGCTCCAGAAAACCATATAGCTAACCAATTGTATGAGTAAATTGTACCCAACCACCACAGTTAGTTGTCCAGTGTGGCTGCCACAAGCTGTTTTTCCATTTTCCACCTGCGAGTCTTACAAACTGCTTTGGTCCTGTTCTCTCCTGTATTTGTAGAGACAGACTCAGAGGTGGAGATTGGTCATAGTGACGATTCTGACATTGTGGACGCTCTGTCGTGGACCACTCCACTCCAGGATATGGACCCGGTCGTGGGAGAGACCATTTCCGAAGATGTCTTTACTTTACCACAGACACACATGAGCTTCAAGGACTATGTTGGCAACAAAACCGACCTGGGCAGGGCTGTGATACCAGCAGCCGTCCTCGCTGGTTACACTGGTGAATACTGATGGATATCATCTATATATAGATAGCTAGATACAGACCATTTAATAGATCAAAGTTTTTTTGTATCTTGTATAGATTGAGAGTCAGTTATAGATTTGTCCAGCAGTTGCTGATGCTGATTCTGTGTTTGAACAGGAAGTGGCCCCATTCAGCTGTGGCAGTTTCTCCTGGAGCTTCTGACAGACCGGAGCTGTCAGTCATGTATCAGCTGGACAGGAGACGGGTGGGAGTTCAAGCTGACGGACCCTGATGAGGTAGCTGCACCATGCCTGTGGGTTCACTTCAAGACTTGGGGGAATACAGTAGTTACATTTGCTTTCTGTTGAACTCATGGTCCAATGAGGTCAATATCAGGTTCAGGTAAATGTGGGATTTATTGATTTACAGTTTGCACAAAACTTAAAACATTAGCAGACTTTCCAGCAACTCCAAACACAGAATATTTAAGTATATCTAAAATACAGAAGTATTAGTTGCTGGGTTTGTGAAGCCTGTTGTATTCCCCAAGAATCGGATTGGTAAATGGTATATATAGCAGGGATGTAGTGATCATTATATGCATCCATCAATACATACGTACATACTGTAATTTTTATTTCAGGATCACAACACTCATAATTATGTTCATTGGATAGTGTAGTGGTGCCTTATGATATTTTGAGTTTCATTAGATTTAATTTCAACGCCAACATTTTATTTGAATTTCAGTCTTTTCTATGTTTCGTGGCTTGGCCAAATTCTGCCCAATGAGCAACAGAAAGATCCCACACAACGTTCTGTTTACAGGGTGTTGATATGAAATTCACTTTTCATCACCTCAAGTGTCTTGATTGCCACCTGGTGGCTGGCTGCAGTATAGATAATAAGTCCCGTCTTCTCTATGTTAGTGGATGGGACATCAAGATCCTTTTCTGAATGAACCAATAAATCAGTCCAACAATACTGTATTCCAGTTCCTACATTTAATATACTTACTTTACTTACTTTACTAGTACATTACTGTTATTCATCACTTAATTGCTGTCTGAGAAGAAGTAAAGGAGAAAGAAGCATATAGCACTTCCCTGTTGTTGTTTTCTGGTGTTAAGGTGTTGCTCTGTCTCCAGGTGGCGCTGCTGTGGGGCCGGAGGAAGAACAAACCCAAGATGAACTATGAGAAGCTGAGTCGCGGTCTGCGCTACTACTACGACAAACACATCATCCGCAAGACGGCGGGTAAGCGCTACGTCTACCGCTTCGTCTGCAACCTGCAAGGCCTGCTGGGATACCAGCCTGGAGAGTTGCACGCCATGTTGGACATTGGTAGCAAGAGTCACTAATGACTCAACAAACACTGGGAGGATGAAGCAGAGAGACACTTTCTTTTCAAATAGGGAATCCTTCGATTTCCATCTGTATTCACTTGGTGTTAATGAGAGCAGCCACCCTGAGGCCTGCTGGTGACACACAGTAGGTTCATGTACATGTGTGCGAGGATGCTGAGGTTGTCAGCTCAGGTTAGTTATGAACATTGACAGATGAGATGTAGCACTTTATCTTGATTTCACTGCCAAACAATAAAACAAACATCAAAGTCATTTGTGCAATTTGTTTTGATATAAATAAGTTTAAAAAACACAAAAAAACAACGTGAGGTGTATGTTATGAATATCATAATATCATATATTAATTTAAAAACTTACTTTAAAGTTGCATTGTTTGCCATTATCACCAATTTCACAGGGAATCATTCATAAATCATATTTAGAGAACTGATATCTATGCGTGTGTGTAATTTGGTGCAGCTTGAATATATTGGGCCTGTTGAGTGCCTTTCTAGTCCCAATTAAGCAAAACTCCGTAATAACAAACATCTAGGGAAATATTTTGGAAATGATGGACATGTATTACAACTCCATAGTTTTATCCGTCATCGTAATGATCACCAGGTAAACGGCAGAAACAGGCTCATGTTGTAAATACTGTTATTTACAGCGCATCTTGTTAAGCCCTATGACACAAATTGTGATTTGTGAATATAGGTTATACAAATAAAATTTGATTGAAAATAGGGAAATATGAGTGGGGTCTTGAAGGCCAAATCCACGTCGGTGAGCAAGCTGAATAGGATAGCTGTGTCCAGTGGGAAGCCTCCACAGACATGAGTTCCCTCCAGTGATAAGCCAACAACCAGGATCATCTGGTGAAGGTTCCTGTGTGGACGCGGAGATATAGCATGAGAGCGTCCCTGCCAGGAGGCGCCTCTACAGGGATCAGCTGCTGCCTGGACTAATGGAACCTTATTGATGTATTCACGCTTGCTGAGCCAACCCCTCTCTGGCTTTTCGCTCCACTTCCTATGTGAGGTAGGTGTGTGGGAGACTGGAATAACCAGCTCCTGCAGAGGGATCAAGCGGACTGATTTAACACCTCAGATCCCGCACAAGGCGTGTTTGATTTATTACCTCATCCAGCAGGGGATCCATTTCTGCTCCTGTGGATTGACGAGTGATTCCTTTCAGGCTGACCCTCAGTGTGTCTTCGGAGCTTGATTATTCCGCTGTAAATACACGTGCAACCAAAAATATTCCATTGAGGTTGACCAGAAATTTAATATAGTCTACGATAAATTATTTGACAATAGACAGAGAATGGAAATTATCCTTAGTTTCTGATGGCAATGACATTAAATTGATTCATTTTAATTTTTTTTACATTTTATGGATTAATTTCCAACCGTGTCAGTCTTAATTCACTATTTTGGTCCAGATCAGTCTGAATAAAAAGCAACATTAAAACATGTAGGACTTTAAGTTTAAAATGATATTTGAGTTCTTCCTCCACCACTGATAAAACAAAAGGTATCAAAAGTGTGCAGCGATATAATACACATAACAGAATAAAACTTGCAAATAAAGTAAAAGCATGTATTGATTCAAAAGAGAGGAGAGAAGAATAAACGATTATATGTCATACATATTTTGAAGTGTGAAATACTGTATAATTTGGTCTCTTTTTTGTTTAAAACATGAAATTTAGATGAGGCATCTCTCTGTGACAGAACTGCTCTCACACATCTGAAATCTGAAATGCGCCACAGCTACAAGGTTGCTTGGAAACAATGCGTTCTGTTTTATAAGATGATTATGCTGCTTTTTGAAAATACCTTCATTTGAAAAATCACCAATAACTACAGTAATCAAATACAAATATAAGTGGAGTACAAGAGCAATAATCCCCTTTGAGTTGTAGTGAAGTAAAAAAAATAAAGCAGCATAAAATCGTATCACACAAGTGAAGTACAAGAGCCCTAAAACTATACTTGAGTGACGCACTTAGAGTAAATGTACTCAATTATGTTCCAGCACTAGATTATAGTGATGATAAGAGCAGCAGCACTTCTCAGGGGTGCACTAGTGATCTTGGTATATCTCTTATCTTCATTACTTAAAATATGCGTAAATATGCAACTACCATGTTGCTGAAAATGTTGAAGGATTCAGAGACGAACATGTTTTGCAGCATCAAATGCTGCTGATTATACATATTGATTATAACCTATGTGTGGAAAAATGACAGATCCAAGACCCTGTAAGAATCGAAGCTACTCAGAAAAGAGAATCTTGGGTATAATGTCTGTTCATGACTGAGTTGTGTTTCTGCTTTAATCCACAACACACACAGACACACACACACACACACACACACACACACACACACACACACACACACACACACACACACACACACACACACACACACACACACACACACACACACACACACACACACACACACACACACAGTCTTCCCCCATGTCGGCTCTTCCATTAGCAGGCCATGGGAGTGGAAGTGGTGGAAGTAATCCTCACACACTCAGTGTTGTCACCCTGGCCCTGTCACCTGCTCACTGGCGGGTAAAAGAACATCAGCGTTCAGCCACCTCGCATCATTTCATGCTGCAAATCCGGTGATGTAAATGATATGTTGAAACCTGAACATGTATATGTGCAACTTAGGTCCAAAACGTTATCGCATGAGCCATCTTAGGGTTCCATAAACTCCATTAACTGATAAAGACGTGGTTGTGGTTGAATGCTCTGGACAAGGTTAGGGAGGAAATGGCCTCTGAGTAAAGAGTTCCATGTCAAACGTATGGTCAGTATTATTAATCTGAAATTCCATTTTCTGCTGCCTCATCTTGGGTTTGGTGGTAGTGACACCAGGTTAAGGAAAGTAGTCCACACGGCCCAGCAATGTTTTCCAGCTCCTCCTGGGGAACCCTGAGGCGCTTCAGGCCAGATGAGACTTATAATCTTGGTCTGCCCCGGGACCTCCTGCCAGTTGGACGCATTAATTAAACAATACTGACAACACACTGTTCACAATCCAAAACCCCACTGAGTGGTTTCCACTTCTATAGTCCAGTTCAGCTGGAATTAATGGTCTAGTCTCCGAAATACAAGTCAGAGGGTAAACACACGTAATACACACTCATGCTCAGTTGCACGCCTAATGATGTGTCAACTGTAGGATGAAAACATGAGGAATTATTGACTCTCTCTCACTCACACACACACACACACACACACACACACACACACACACACACACACACACACACACACACACAGACACTGAGCTGATGGGGAAAACACAGTTTGGGGCAGGATGTAATCATTAAGGATGGTTACTAGCAAAACCAATCCCCCACTCCTCTACTCTTGTTCATTTGGCTGAGACCGACCCGGCACTAAACTCAGCAGGCTCGGATAACTGACGAGTGTCAAACCCAAACGTCCTGTAGATCCAACCGCGCAAAGTAAAACGATGCGGTCCCTCGATCTGATCTAATTTCATGGGAATTTGTGACTTTAATCCCGGAGAATATCAGAGAGTTTGGTTTCTTGTGACACTACAATGAGGTTTATCTTGGAATATATCTGTTTTTACCTAATGGCCCAAAGATATTCCTCTCTTCAATCAAAGTTAAATGAAAGAAATAGCCTATTTTTTAGGATGGCTGGTTTTAAACTCTGGATTAGGCTTCTTATCAACAAAACTACATTTTATAGAAGCACAAGAAGAAGATAAAAATTTACAAATTCAGACAAAAGTTGAAACTTCATTGGAAAGGCCATTGACAAGGTATCCACAATATATTGTTTACACTAAATAGGTACGTTCAAATATCAATTATAAATTCAGTATTTAACTTAGTTATTACACACACAATCTGATTTAGTATGTAAAAAAATGTAAATAGTATATTGATATACAGTCATTCATGATATAAAAAATGCACCATAATTATAAAATATAATCAAATGTGGGGTAATCTGGGACATCGGGCATTGTGGGACACCTACTGTAAGCCTCAGTCTGTTTACTTCCTGTTTTAATAAGATCCAGTCAACAGAGCTTTCACTATAGTTTAGCATAGATCAAAAATCCAACCAAATGTAATGAGGACTGTAAGCAGAACTAAACTCATGATGGGTCAGGACATCATTTTACAATTTTAGCCTAAAATCTTGAGACATGAGTGTGTACAACTGAGTCTCAGTGAGAGTAAAGTGTGTGTCACCCTGAAATCCACACAGGCGGGGGGCCTGGTCTCAATGCCTCATGGTGATCTCTGAGCTTTGTGTAAGGATACATGCAACAGGGTACAGGCTATGGATTCATCGTATTTACACATGGCCTATTATTTGCATATTGTTGACCTGTGTGTATGTTGTTAGAAACTGCTATAGGTCTTTCATTTAGTTAAAGCAGTTAGGTTTAAACCCTGCTACGGCCCCCCCAGAGACTGACAGTGATAACTCAAGGATAAAATTGCAGGATAGATAGATAGATGGATAGATGGAAAGATAGATAGATGGATGGGATGCTGTGGCTGAGGGGGGAGAGCGGTAATCCTCTTACTGGGTTGGTGGTTCGATCACAGTCTTCCCGATACCGCATGCTGAAGACGCATGTTCTCATAGAGAAAGTGCTGCACATAGATGCTGTAAGAGCCATTTTATTATTATTGTTTTGTTTTTCCTCCCACCACTTGGGGGAGTAGTGCCGCTGTCAGCCAGGCAAGAGGTGTATATAATCAGTGGGGTTATTTAAGAGAGGTATTGGCTGAAAATAAGGAGCAAACAGTTTTTGACCGTGTGGGAATGGACGCAAAAGAATTTGATCTGTTTGTATATGTTTTGGGGAAAATACATTTGTCACGAGAACAAGTGGTTCTGCTCTCTTTTATTTGGGGACTGGACACTTCGTCATTTTTACACACGTCAGAACAATTACTCAGCAACCGCAGTGGCCTCGTTTGACTGGCAAAGGGGTCACTACAGATGCATTACGTGAATGTCTGTGTGAATGGCAAAAAACGTCACTGTAAAGCGCTGGTCATCAAGTCTAGAAAACATCTGAGGTGCCAACATTTTTTTTTATATAACAATAGAAGACATTTTAAGATTCTCTGGAAAAAACAACAACAGACAATATAGAACATCAAAGTCTTTTATTGCAGAACTTTCCAATTGATTGAAATCCACATTACGTATTCACAGAAGATGAAAGAGAGTACTCATCTGTCTTTTCGTCATGTAAGAGTATAAGGCCTGTTTATAGTGGACATTATAAACTGATGTGAGGGTGATAGTGTGTGTGTGTGTGTGTGTATCTGTGTGTCATTGGGACTTCTGTTTCTCCCACTGTTCTGGTGTGAGGGTCTTCTGTTCAAAAGCGTGGATCTCTTTTAGCTCCTCCGCTAGGCACGTATTCACCATCCTGTCGACACATGACGCACACAACTGGAGTTCATTCATGTACGGCTGCGTGTTTCTTGCATGTTGTAAAACACACGTGCAGTAGCTCCATACTGGTGTTACTTTTTTACGTTCCACACAGCTTTATTCCAATATGACATTTACCCATGCTACAGTATTTGGCACCACAGGCGGTACATGAGATGGAAGTAAAGGAAATGATAAGGAGCATTTTTTGTTCTCACACAGGCTGCATCATGGATGACTCCAAACTTAATTAATTTCAATCATGAACAGAAATGCACACATCCAATCAGTATTGACACCAATATTTAGCATTTTATATGATTCAAGTCGCCATGATCTGATGTTAAAAACTATTAAATGATCTATAGACTTTATGTCGTCATCATGTAGTGCCACACTGTAATCAGTGTGGTCACATTACATGAAAATGACCCCAGGACAGGATTTAGTTTAAAACCCCCAAAAATGTTGACTTTATCATTATCATACACGTATTATTTCCCTTCCTTTTTCTCTTTAACTTTTTCTTTTGTCCCACATCAAGAGGGAGAGGTTTTAATTAGGTGATCTGACATGAGAAGGAACACCAAGTTTCCAGTGCTTCCTTGTGAAGTGGTTTTTTGACTCAACAAGCAAAAGATTAATTTATGGCCTTTTTCAGGTTTCCTCAATCTCATATATTAGTCACATGTTCCATTTTTCACATCTTCCCTTTGTAGATACACACCAACCATTGCTGAATATGTCAAGTGTCTTCATATTTCCCTGATGCCACACGTTAACCACTTTTCGATCAAGGTAAACCTGGTGCTAATGCTGGGCTGGTTCAGAGTTGGTTCAATTGGTGGCTTTTAAGAACCATTTTGCTTTTCCAGGGTCTAGAGCCATGTCAGGACATCACTGCATACGTCACTCCTACTCAAATGTCTCTGATTTCCCAGCAACACTTACTACTGTTTTATTTTCATTCTTCTTTGCAGACTACATCCAACAGAAGCTTTTTTTTTTTTTTTAAATGGCAGTCACAATGTTTTGGTTGGTCTTACTGGTCATGCTAATCCCAGCCCCAGACCCTGACGTAAGCAGTTCTTTCTTCCAGACCAACCAAGTGTTGCTGCCAGAGTCAACCCAGTTTTTCGGGCAGGGAGCCAGTTCTCTGGCTGTCGAACACAAAGAACTATTCTGGATGAACCGGCTCTGAACCGGCCCTTGATCTGCCTTGATGGGAAAGGGGCCCTGTTTTGGTCAACCCGAACTTGTTATGTTACTCCCTGTGATATTTGGATTGTGACAGAGAGTGCACATATATCCGCACAGAGCCGTGTGTACACTCTTAGGTAATGCTGTGATGCAGGGCAATAAGCATCGCTTGGCATCAGGATCTCATGGTGTCTGTGACTATTCATGAGGGCTCCTGTAACAACCCTGCACAGATATTATGTCATGTAGTACAGCTGTTATATAATCACAATAATATGTATATTACAATACGCTACAGTGACACAAATCTATTCTCTGTCAGCTTATAAGAACATTATTCAAACCTGATAACCCCTCAACACCCCCCTCCTTCGAATGAGAGTGATACCTGTGTCTCTGTAACAGTGGTTTGCCCTCGAACTGGGATGACACCACCAGGGCTTTGAAGCTGGCTGCACATCTGTTCGGTGATGTATCCTCCACATCCTGGTAAATGTCAACAGATAACAGATTAACAGTTAGCTCAGTCGGACATTTTTTTCACATGACACAGTAACCGTCACTGCACAGTAACAACCCGGAACTGCCAATGTTCTGCCATGTTTGAATGATGGTGGGGGAGGTTGGGTGGTGAAGGGGGCATTTACCCATTAATACTAGGAACAGTGTTAGTGCTATTATTAGTGTTATTAGTACTATTATTATTATCATTACTATTATTAGTAGAGGTGGGCTTTATGTCCAAAATTATATCAGGATTAAAATGTCATATCAGTTCAAATCAATAATTATCAGCATGCATGTTAAATTATCATTTCCTCTAAGTTTAAAGACTGATATTGCTCCTGAGTGAAGGTCAGAGGTTTTAAACTCCTTCTTTATGAGCAGAAATTGACAAACATTTGATATAAAGTTAAAGATTTTACAAATCTGAGGGTAGATCAACTAGTGTTATATCTCCTCACTGTACTTGCACGATGTATAAGCAGTACATTGATATACATTGAACCTTTGTTATATTGCTATTGATGAAAATAATATTCCAATAACTATGGATGTTGTTTTATTACCCATCCCTTATTAATACCATCATTTGTAAACTACGACCTGTCCAAGGTTAACCCTGCCTTTCACAGGGAGTGCAGCTCCAACCGCCCAGTGACTGTCAAATTATAAGCGGTATTAAGGACAGATGGATAATATAACTATGTTATTATAATCTTTATTATTATTATTATTACTGCAGATCTCAAGTAAAACTTCCATCATAGGAATTGCACAAAATCCCGATCATTGCTTACAATAATCATGATGAAGTTTGTTTTCATATGTGGCACATCAAGTTACGTTCGTCACATTACTCGTTTATTTTTTGTTGTTTCTTTTTACGTTCTTGCCAATTGTACATCAGATGCATGTTTTTGGTCCCTGGTGTATCTGTAAAGTCACTACTGTTTGGTTTCTGCAGCAACAGAAACAGGAACATCTGCCAACACGTGAGCTTTGGGAGATGATACAGCCAGTGGTTGTTTGGCAGCTGGAGAAAAACTTGTCCGGTGACAATGGCTCGACAGCCACGAACATTACATCTGAGGTGCTGAGCAGCTGCATCTCCCTGGCAGGTGGCGGGGGCGCCTTAAGGTGACACCGGAAGTGGTGGCCGCCACAATTAGAGACAGGCCTCGAGGCACGTGAGGCAGAAGCAGGAGGGACAATGTAGAACGGTGAATTAACTTTGAGTCCAGTGGCTCCAGGTACGACATATTAACAACACATACTACGTTACACTGCACATTTACACGTACGCAATGTGGACTCTGCTCACTTACGACACAAATACAAACATGCAACACCAAATAATAGTGAGAAAACGTACCACGTGCACTGCCGCGAGCTCCTTAGTAAGTTTGTCCCGGATGTGATCAGCTGTTACAGCCATGTCTGCGTGAAGAAATACTGTGACGTTAACAGTTCATCAGATTGTTCCTACAGAGGCGGACAACTCATTGATTTTGGTCTACAGAGGTAAACAGACGGACACCGGAAGTGCTACAGTATTCTTCACGTTTCAGATTTTTAAAATATTTTTTTAAAACGCTGCTACAGCTCAAGTTTTAATCTGAGTATTCGTTATTACCAGTTTTTTTTATATTGGAAGATCTCCTGATTTCAGTCAGCGTGCACGAAGAGGTGGGCGTTTGTCGCTGACATCATGACTGACTGGAGAAATGTCCAATTGCTTTGCGGCAGGGAAAACCCTGGCCAATCAGGGGCGGCCTGTCTGTTTTAAAGTAGCGAATCATAATATTAGGGGTCCTTACAGAATAACGAGCAAAATGTTCCCAGGATTCGTGTAAAAAAAATAAATACGTGTTTCACGTGAAGTCACTTTGATGTATTCGTGTTAATCAGTCTTAAGATATGATGCGAGGTATTATTTAGCCTCGGAGAGAGATACATTCAGTCATTTAAAAAGATATTAAAGCAGGCAGCGTTACGGGCTACTACAGTGGACACTGTTTACATGCAGGCAGGAGTTGTATCATGGCTGTTTCTTATTGGACTTATTTAACGCTTTAGTGTCTGTCCTCGAGCATAAAGTCAAAACAGAATAGCGAGGAGAATGGCAGCATTTCCACAGTTAAACCGGATGGTATCTTATAATGATTTTACAGGTCGTAGTTTTGTTTATGGCTGTTCTAGCCAAGCTAACTTAGCCAACTCCCAAGCGGCAGTTTAATTGGGAGCTCAATACCAACAATTGCACTCGTATCGCCTTGTACAATGGTGGTGGAGGTAGAAGGCTTCTTCGGTGTCTACATGCTTTACTGCACGAATCCTAAATTCAGAGGTCGCATCTACATCGGCTTCACTGTGAACCCCGAGCGGCGGATCGGACAGCACAACGCCGGGCGGCACAAAGGTGGAGCGAAGAGGACCAGTGGCAGAGGACCATGGTGAGATCTGCCCCCGCTGATCTCCACCACATCACGGACACTGTGGAATCACTCAACCACTCCTGTTCTCTATGTCCCTTTGTTTCAGGGAGATGGTCCTCATCATACACGGCTTTCCCTCTGACATCGCTGCCCTGAGGGTAAGTATCTGTTCTATAATAATGACAACAACCCTATTATAAAAATACAGAAGGAAGCACATTAGTACTGGTAATGATGATAATAGAGATAAAAGACAAAATAGCCTGGCACTCCAATTGAGAAATATGCCAAACGATAACATTTCATTTAAGACCAAATTTAAAAGAAGACACCGTCTCAGACAACCTTACTTCCTGAAGTAATTCGTACCAGAGCCTTGATGGCCCCTGAAAACGTGTGATGTGATCGTGTCTATTACTTATGGTTAAAAGCAGAGTTCATGGATTTTTGCACAGACTGCAGTCGCTTCAGAATTTTCTGATTAATGCAAAAGAAAAGGCTGTTTGAGGAGTCAAGGTGTGAAGTAATAAAAGCATTTCTGAATGTTCCTGAATCTCTGTGAGGACATGGGGCAGACAGTTATTGTCATGGTTATTTATATTTGGAACCATTTGTGTTGTCCCTTTCTAAACATGAAAAATGTAGATTATTCATCAGTTGTTTGTGGTCAAGGTGACAACGTGAAGTGGATTTCTGAAACAAAACATTATTTACTGACAGTTTCATTGCAGTTATTTCCTAAATCAGAATTATATTAACTTAAATCTCTCAGTGGGTTGTCTGCAGTCTAGAGTTTTCAGTCTCCATCACAGTAAATTCCGAATAGAAGCACAGATCTACATGGTGATTCCGATGGAGTGAAAACACGCACAGACAGACAGTGATTTTAGTGCCAAGTTCAGACCTGTGGCACAAAAGCTCCTGGAAATAGTCATTTAAAAAGTAGTGCATCTAATCTGTCAATTGGTTCTCCTGCCGTCTACATTACCAACAGGACGTTAGAGGCTCTACAGGGTTTCTTGTTGTCCAATTCACCTGAAGATGTCAGGCTAGGACGGCCCTTTTGGATTCAGGGTTGGATGTTATGACATAGATTGTATGTGTTGATCCATGTATGGAAAAAAAAATTCAAACTATCATCATGCTTCATCTGTATCAGTTTGAGTGGGCGTGGCAACACCCCCACTCCTCCAGGCGACTCTCCCATGTCTCCCGGAGCTCCAGAAAAGAGTCGAGTCTGCAGTTCCACTGGCGCGTCCTCTCCAACATGCTGCGGGTGGCGCCGTGGAACAGGCTGCCGCTGACGGCCCGCTGGCTCAAGCAGGAGTACAGGATGGACTTTGAGCCCAGTCTGCAGCCTCCCCTGCACATCCCAATCGCTTTCGGCAGCGTGAGAGCCAAGAAGTCTCAGCAGCAGCAGCAGCCTGTGGCAGAGGAGGAAGACGTGTCCAGGTGTTTTCTCTGTAAAGGCTCAGTCAAGGTAGTGACCCTTTTAGATTTTGGAAAATACCCCTATCTGTAAATGTAAGGTATATAACGGATAAGTTGGCCAGGAAGATAAATCTGCTGATTGCTGTTAGCTATGTGGAAAGATGAGATGAAAAAATATTAGAACAGAAATGCCAGCACAAGTTTGAGGTAATGTAGAAAAAGTCAAGTGGATTTTTACACTGTAAAATGTCCTGCTCGCTATGTGTCCTGGTCAGAGTTACTTAAACAAATCTAAGGAATCTGTATCAAGTTTAAGGTTAAAAAAATGATCTCTGGCCAGTTAATGGCTCTTTTGAACTGTATTGGTTGGGCTGTACTGTATTCTAACTATAAACTCTAAATGTAACACGCAAAGTGTTGCATATTACTGGCTAATGATTGCTTAAAAGTTGTATCAGAAGGTCGTACAGCTACAGACTGACACAGCTACACATAAAAGTTTCTCTTTTAGTCACTCTCCCTTTTCACCTTGACATTCACAGCGGCTTGGTCAGTTGTGTGGAGGTGAGAAAGGAGCCTCTCGCTCTCTCTCTCTCTCTAAAATACCAGCTAACCTTCATTCCAGTACAATCAAATCTTGACCGTACATCTTTGCCACTTGTTTTTTCTCAGGTATCAGAAAAGCTAAGCTGTTTCCACCCGTCCTGTGGAATGAGCGGTCATGTGATCTGCCTCGCCAAACATTTCCTGAAGCGTGAACCGTCGCACCTCCTGCCCGTGGAGGGAGACTGTCCAGCGTGTCGTCGCTCGGTGCTGTGGGGGAGCCTCATTCGTCATAAACACGGCTGCTTCAGAGACCTGGAGGAGATCACAGCATCTGCATCCCAAGTTAGTTACTGTGTGTGTGTGTGTGTGTGTGTGTGTGTGTGTGTGTGTGTGTGTGTTGTGTTGTGTGTGTGTGTGTGTGTGTGTGTGTGTGTGGTGTGTGTGTGTGTGTGTGTGTGTGTGTGTGTGTGTGTGTGTGTGTGGGGGAAAAGATACATTTATAATTTTACTGCTCCATATTTTGGATTTTGGCAGATATTAACCTGTTAGTCTCTCTTTCTTTCCAGTCAGGAGGTTTATCTTATTCCTACGGTTTCCATCTGTACTGTTCATAACAGTTATTTTTAGAATTGTTACAATATTTAATTACAATGTGCTGTTATTACATTGGCAATTTAATTGGTATTGTAACAGAATGAGCTGCTTGTGCTTTGGCTATAGTGAACAACAGCTAGCATCCACTGTCACCAAATTGCGTGTGTTTATCAAACTAATATTCCTGCCTCTCAGACATTTGGGGTCGACTTCTGCACTTAACGTAACGAGTTGTTCTTATATAGGAAAATGGTCTTTATTTCTATTTGCCATTCACACACACATTCCTACAGTGCGTCTATAGGCAGCACCTACTCTATGAGAACAGTACAGCCGTCAGGGGGAATTTGGGGTCCAGTATCTTGTCCAAGGGATGTAGAATGGGGAAGACTGGGATCGAACAGCCGACTTTCTGGTTAGAGGACGACCCGCTCTATCCCCTGAACCCCGCATATTCAATTAAACCTGCATCAACAGAATTGTAAAATAAAAAGCTTCTTGAGGCTGTCCTTCTTCAATTGTAATGTTGCATATGTTGGTGCTATATTATTATTTATACTGATAGTAAATATATTTTTTAAATTGACAATTTGATTTGGTAAATTTACTACATTTTCTGTATCAGTACTTTTTAAGCATATTTTAACAAGACCACAATACAGATATCTGTGATCCTTTTGGTCACTATAATTGTGATACACATTTTTCACACCAGCTCATCTAATTCCAAGTGAATGAAGGTTTTATCTTTCTAACTTGTCCTTTGACTTTCCACAGAGCCACTGGGCAGATGAACTGCAGCTATGAGGCTGAGCCCTGAATGAAGTGCGGTGTCAGATAATGACGTGGAGTATGTTTCATGGAATACAATGAATAATAATGAATACTGACAGGAGGACAGACTGGATCCTTTTTACGTCAATCAACCTGATCATGAAGTGTTTTAACTATGTCTGTTTAGCTGTGAGTTTAATGTATTAAATATGTATAAAGTATGAAAAAAAAAACCTTGTGTGACAAATAAAATAAAACTGTTTTATATACGTACGAAGTGTTAGGTGTCTTTTCAAATCTTAACTCATTGATGCTTTTGGATCAATTTGTAAATTTGTTTTCACGAGAGTAGTGCGCTGTAAATACTAAACAGTAGTATACCGGATTAAATACCAGCTGTGCTTCAAGGTACACAGTGACATGTCTTCTCACATGCTGAAACCAAATCAGTTTTTTCCCAAAGAAAAGCAGCAACTGCAAACAACTACAGGTTAACTTTTTTATTGTTCACAGTTAATTGCAGTGACAAAGGAAAGTGTGAAGCGTTAATAGGTAGTGATCGTTATAAAGTTACCAACAATCTGAGCACAAGTGTTTTTTAATAAAGCGTAATGTGCATAATAAGCATTAAAATGAAATGTAATTGTCGTCTCCATACAGTTGAAATATTAACCTTCTCTAACCTTCAACAGAAGATATGGTTATTAATAACATGTTCAGTTACTTGTCCCCATTTCTACTGTCATCCAACGTTTTCACAACATTACTACAACTGTAGACTACGACCCTGTTCATATCCTACCTGGCATTAACATGCATGCTGAGTAATCCAGTCCCATGTAAGCACAGGTCAGTGATGAATGCACCTAGGACATATTGGGCTCCGACCACACATTCAGAGATGCGGCCACATTCTGTCTGCAGTGTGAATAAGGAATGTTTCTCCAGGTGTAAACACACATACATCCCTGGAGTCTCAGAATGGATGTTAATACCTGGTCTGAAGAGGGCCTATGATTAAACCACATGAGAAAATGAATACATACAAAAACAGATCTCATGGAAAAAGTGTTCAGTCATATATGTGAGGACATTGTAATTTTACTAACACTAAAGCTGCATGTATTGTTTTCATACCACTCGGGGGCACTAGGACAAGCTGTAAACAAAACACCGACATATTATCTTATAAAATGATTTGCTCCAGCAAACAGTGACAGTGGGAGTCCTGCTAGTTCCTGACTTTCTGTTGCTGCTTCCTGCTCCATGATCACCTGCTGCTCTCTGACTGTGAGTGTCCGCTGGTTGCTCCTGAGCAGACAGTGAACAAGTGGTTTCATCCCATTTTTAGCTTTCAACAGCTGCGACTTCAAAAAAAGCAAAACAACGAGCTAAAAGAGGCTAAACAGGAGGAGGAACTCCGGCAACACATTTCACATTACACACCATAAGTCATGTCGTCCACTGTTAATATAAAAAGTGTTAGTGCAGCTTTGACATTAGCATTAGTGTGTGACTGTGCATCCCTTTTGTACGCGTCTCCTCACTGTTGGACGGCGGGGGCTTGTACAGTGATCACCGTCTGGGACAGGGAACAAGGACAGGAGACATTTAAAACAGAATGAGCAACTACTAAAGTAAAATGGTTAAGTAACTGTTAAATCTTTAGACTTCTAGTTTCGTGGGCCCCTAATGTAAATCTCTGTACAATTCCAAACCCAGCTGGTTTGGCCCTGATTTCCGGATTTAACAGGTCTTTTCACCAGCCTTTCTTTTGCGTTTGGTATGTTCAGGCGTCATTAGGGAAACCTAGAGCTGCTGCAGCATCCCTGGCATGGTGTCTACTCACCATTTTGGGGGCTGGTGAGCAGCAGTTGACCACTTTGCAGCAGTAGGTGGCCAGAGTGACGGAGATGGCCAACAGAGCAGCCTGGATGAGCACAGACTCAACAGAAAAGTGGGAGCGGATATTCTGAAAGTGAGACGACGTTGGCAAAGAAAGAAATCAATGAAGGAGGAAATATCAAGTGTGCTTTCATCTGCTTTCAGTCTTTAAAATGGACAGATATTTCTAAATCTATCCAATAATTGTTTTATTGTGGTTTCAATTTTATGTTAATGTTTTTTTTTTTTTAACATTCACATTTACATCAAACTTGATAGACACGTGTAAATCTAATAAATAGTGTTTTAAGTAGTTATAGTAATAAACCACCTCAAGGTTATGGCAGATTAAGCCAAATCGAAGTGTGCTGTTGTCGTAGTGATAGTGCCAGCAGTAGACGGGTGAGTCGTCCATTTTAATCAGACAACAGATCAGGTTGAACAGGGACGCGCCACTCGCCACAATCTGCATCCCCAGACAGGCTCTCAGCTGAAAGACACACACAGCAAAATACAGGGACACAACTTTAAACACAGTTCTCTCTAGAACAGGGGTCTTCAACGTTTTTCAGGCCAAGGACCCCCAAACTGATGGAGAGATGGAGCAGGGACCCCCTGACTCATCTCCCTCATGGTTATTTGATGTCATCAAACTCTGTATTATATCTGTCCTGGGTCTATGAATGTGTTTCAGGGATGATGTTGGAAACTTGCTGATTTCAGAATGTCTGCTTTCACGGCAGGGTCATTCAGGTCCAGAGGAGTCCTGCAGCTTCACTTCAAGAAGAGGAGAGAAAGAAGGTCTGTCTCCTCCGCCCCTCTCTCTCCTCTTTTCCACCCACCTCTCCGCCCTTCCACCATTTTCCTCCTCTCATCCAACCGGTCGAGGCAGATGTTGCCCACACTCAGTCTGGTTCTAGAGGTTTCTTCCAGTTAATGAGGGAGTTTTTTCTCTCCACAGTCGTCAGTGCTGCTCATTGTGGGAGCTGTTGGGTTTAGCTACAATGTTATAAGGTCTCAGTCTTCCTATGTAAAGTGCCAAGAGATAATATATGTTCAATTTAATTATATCTGAATCACTCCATATAACAACATACATTATCTGGAGGCTCTTTACATAGTGAGGACATGTGATTTGGTGCAATACAAATAAAAAGAAATAGAATTGAATAGAATTTGAATTGAATTTGAAATATAATGCGAGATAGGGCGTTTTGCAACAATTCAGTTCATTTCTGAGGGAAATGATTCATGGATCTTGATGAAAAAATATCAGACATGTTTAGGGGACTGATATTTATGAATGTGTGCAATTTGGTGCAGTTTAGTTAAATTTATGGGGACAGATAGGCCTTCCTACAATGGCACTCTACTGAGTGCCATTGTAGTGTTCACAAGCTGGACAGAGTGGCCATCCTGTTTCCTTTGACCTCTGCATCTTGCAGGGCCAATATTTGTTTCCTTTGCTCAGTGTTGCATCTTGAAGACTAACCTCTGCAGCCCTGCTGCCTCTCTGGCTTGGCCTTTGTGTACTGTGGGGCTTTGACCTGGTTGGTATGAAAATAGTGTGCATTTGTAAATTGTGCATTTGTCAAATACCGGCTTGTGGGATGTATCGTCTCTTTGCAAGGTGTCTAAAAGAGTTGCCCCTTCATATGGAAAATGTTTTAGAGATAATCTCGATACAACAGAGGATGCTCGGTTACGTTGTAACCTTGGTTCTCTGAGTGAAGAGTCTATCTCTCCCACTCTCAGGCCTCTCAGAGACATGTGTCAATCAAACTATCAATGGATTTCACGCCAACACAGGTGTTTTATAGATGAACTGCAGGGCGTGGCTGGGCAAGCTGGTGTATATAAAAGAAATGTCTACACACCTTGAGAGCAGGGGGATCATTCCCCATACATATAGAATATGTAATAGAGTGGAGAGGTAGTCTCCTCACTCAGAGAACCAACACTACAATGTAACCAAGTGTTCTGTTTACTTTATGTTTCTGTACCTCAGGTGTTTTCTAATGAGCAATGAAACATTATTGTTACATAGATTTTTTTATTGTACTCATTACCAAAGCAATCCAACATTATCATTTCAATTTTAATGGTTTAAATAAATAGCCTAAAAAGCCTGCCCCTTACAAATATGATGATCAATACTGCCGTGGCAAATTGATTTGTCCACTATGACCTAATGTCACGGTTTACCAAGAAGGAAAATGTCAATTTTCTATAAGACAGGGGTTTCCAAAAAACCAAAACCAGTGAATTGTAAAGTTTTTTTTGTAATTTTGCTTTTAAATCTGCCAAAAAAAAAAATGCTGAGAGCTAAGAGCTGAAATCTCATTCACAAGGAGACTTAGTGAAGGAGTCTGAAACCAGACAGAGTCAAAATGTTCCAAAGTGTCAGTTTGTCTTGAAGAACCATCACAGAGCAGATTAATGACGTGATAACATACAAGTACATCACAAGACATTTCTAGATTCTCTCACTGTAAAGAAACAATAGACAGAACAAACATCATCCAAATATTCATGAATGCATTAATGTTATAAGAATCACTATTGAGACAATAACTGTTTTTCTAATGTCAGCATGTGTTCTCTCTCTTTCACTCAAGGAAGCACCATCCACGCATGCTGTAGCAGACAAATGGTTTTCTTTCTTCACAGGAAAATAACGTCCAGTTTCCTCCCTCATCCAAATCTGCAACACCACATACGACTTTCATCGAGCCAAGTCTGTTGTAACCCTGATACCAGGAGCTGAATGAGTAGTTACTCCCGTCGGACCAGTAAATCTGAGGATCTCTGTACAAACCGATCCATACCGGTCCGAGAGGGTATATTATGTTCTTTATCTTGTCGTTGTCAGTGTTGTTCCTCACAGTGACCAGATCTGTGTAGTGTTCTCTGCAGTGCCTCTGAGCCTCAGACCAATTCTTTGATGTATTCACCAGCACAAAGTCAGAATCCTCTAATGTTCCTGCAGTTAAGTTTGAGAACAAAAGAGGGATTGTTGAGATCACACAATGGTTTTCAAAATCATATCTTATACATTATGTTGTATAGTAAAGATCAATATAAAGCACATCATTACCTCTGTAGCAGACAAATGGTCGCTGTTCATGGCAGAAATAATCAAACCACCTTCCATAGTACTTCATGGCCACACAGAACTGATTGGCTTCTTTATGGTTTGGGTCATTACGATGCCACCTCCTATATTCAGCTCCACTCTGGTTGAACCCATCTGACCACTTCCAGTCAATATGACTGTACAGGCCAATCCAAACCTCAGAGCTGTGACCAGCGGCGGAAACTGTGTCGATAAGTTTCTTCATTTCTTCAGTGTTTTCAATAGTGGCCAGGTCTGTGTACATCTCTCTGCAGTAGCTCTGAGCTTCAGTCCAAGTCATTGCATCAGACACAAAGTGGTACTGATGGAGGAGGCATGTGGAGAAGGTGAGGCACCCTGAGGATGAAACCAGTTATTGTTGTTATGTATGAGGACTCAAATTAATCTCTATATTCAGATTTCCTGTTAGACATCATACAAACAGTGAAATTCACTGACCTGAGAGACACAAGACACCAATGAAGATCCCTTCCATCCTGATGCTGCTCTGTGGACTGTCTGTGCCAGTGTTCACCACTAACACCAAACTGAACTAGTTCTAGTGTAGATTTAGGGAAATGTAACACCAGCTCCTCCTCTTCTACTGACAATAGTCAGTGTTCTGTTGAACTCTTTATGCAAAAAGGCAAAGATGCAAACAACATCTAATTCCATCCAATCTGTAGATCAGATGAAAATAAGGATGATATAATAATAATATTATTATTATTATAATGCTGTCATCTCTGCATTATTTTCATTATAACAACTATTCTGACAATAGTTCCTGGTCTCTCTCCCATGGAATGGAAGCCCATTTCAATGTGATGAAGAAAATAAAAATCCTGTATCTCATCATTATGACTTAGTATCGTACCTAGTATGTACCCTATTGTTAACATAAGAATAGCATCAACATTTTAGCAAGTTGTGTCCCATCTCCTCTCTCATCTCCTCCTGGAGCGAGGCGGAGTGCACACTCACTTACACATACATACACACACACTCACATGAGTCCCCAGGGGTAAATACGTTTCGTTTTTTTTGGTGCTGCCTTCAGGTGCTGTCAGAAAACCAAAACACTAACCAAGCCAAAGTCACTGTGTGAAAAGGTGCCCACCCCAAATTTCTAATTATGGACAAATCTGAGCAGTCTAGATCCGGGCCTTTCCTCTACTCGACAGTCATCTTAGAGTTACCTAGAACTCCACGTGATGGGCAGCTCTCTCTCTCTCTCTCTCTCTCTCTCTCTCTCTCTCTCTCTCTCTCTCTCTCTCTCTCTCTCTCTCTCTCTCTCTCTCTCTCTCTCTCTCTCTCTCCGCTCACATTGAATCTGGTTCTCACGGTTTCTTAGTTCTAGTAAAATAGTTTTTTTTCTCTCCACAGTCGTCAGTGCTGCTCGTTGTGGGAACTGTTGGGTTTCTAAAAAATTGACAAGGTGTCAACTTTAAGTGCATGGGGATAATCTATTTCATGATTTGGTGCTAAACTAATCAAATTGAATTAATTCATTACCCAATTGCATATCCTCAGGCTGTAACCCCACTGGATATTGAAGCCTGCCTTCAGGTATCCAGTGTTCATCTTTACAACATGGATGTGTTCATGGAGACACAATTTGCACCACATGTCTCAGATCCAGTCCTTCTAGGCCCGAGCACCAACTCAGCCCCAGCATGTTGTGTGTTTCCTGATCTCAACCAACATGATAACTCTTCTTTCCAGTGTTCTGGCTGCTTTGCATTGTAAATCCTCTCTGGCAGGAGTTCTTTGTATTCACTCATCTCCCTCAGGGTTATTTGATGTCATCAAACTCTGTATTATATCTGTCCTGGGTCTATGAATGTGTTTCAGGGTGGATTTTGGAAACTTGCTGATTTCAGAATGTCTGCTTTCACAGCAGGGTCATTCAGGTCCAGAGGAGTCCTGCAGCTTCACTTCAAGAACGAGAAGAGAAAGAAAACACAAGTTTACAGTGGTACTAGCTTTGTGAAGAAGTACTTGGATCTTTTATTCACAACACAGTGAGGAACCTCTGGTCTCCAGGCTGCATGTTGCCCACAAGACACTTTGATCAGGCCTGTCTGACAATTCACAAAAACAGAAACTCAGAAATAAACTTTCACCCTGTGGTTGTTTGCCACCTTCAACCTGTGCAGTTTATTTCTGCATACATTTAGTTTTTCTGGACTCATATGAGGTCACCCTGACCTTTGACCACTGAAATCTAATCTGTTCATCTTCAACATCTTCAAGTGACAACTGCTCAAAATGTGAGGAAATGATCGAACCACAGACTTGAAATATCATGTTCAAGAGGCCAAAACATGTTTTATAAGTTAACCACCACCAACTGAAATCTAATCAGTTCATCTGTGAGTCTATGGCTGTGTTCCAAATCCCTCACTAATCACTGTATAGTGCACTATATGCTGAGTTCGCCATTTTTTAGTGGTGTCCAAATGTTTACTGATTTTTGTATACCCTATGTAATGGACTCATTGTTTCCCACAATGCATCATGAAAAGTAGTTTACAACCATTGGTCACTAACCAAACAATATATACCATCATGCATTGCACTCGTGATGGAGAGACGAGAGGAGCGAGGGCAATAGGAACAGCCCGACCTGTCGTTCTAATGTAAATAGAAGCAGAGCAACTTTAATTCCACATTTAAAGATGATCATCCAACATGTTTTTTTACAATAAAGCTGCAAAATAAACATTTCAAATTTAATTTGGGATTTTCCACGTTGTTGTTGTTCTACATTTTATTCCTGTGGCAATGATGTAATTTTTCGATGGAGAAAAAATGCACGGATTAGTGTCTGAAAGCTTTTTTGTTCTTTTCCGATGAGCTCACTATATAGTGCTCTATATAGCAGTCACTTTTTGTTTTTGCATATTTGTGTTTTATTTGTACTCTGTATTTTAATCTTCCCCTTCCTTGTGTGTCCCTCACCTCAGTTTAGTTACGTCCATGTTGTGCCATTTCCTGTTTTATTGTGACCTTCACTTCCTGTTCCCCCCATGTGTCATTGTTGGTCACTTCAATCTTGTGATTGTGTGCACCTGACCTCATGTGTTTCACCTGGGTTCAGTTATTCTGTCTGTGTCAGGTCGTCTCTTCACTTTGGTTCTGTTCAGTCCAGCTCCTGTGTCTCTGTTTTGAGTTTCAGCTCTTGGATCACCTGAGTTCTCTTACCAGCCTTCTGAGTGTGAGCAATTCAATTTGTTATTTTTCCCTGCACTTCTGGTTTTGTTCTGTTTCTTTGGCAGCATTTGTGTTCAGTTATACAACAAACGTGACATTATAATAACATTATATAATGTGACAAAATAATTCAAATGAGTCAACATGATAACTCTTGTTTCCATTGTTCTGGCTGCTTTGCATTGTAAATCCTCTCTGGCAGGAGTTCTTTGTATTCACTCATCTCCCTCAGGGTTATTTGATGTCATCAAACTCTGTATTATATCTGTCCTGGGTCTATGAATGTGTTTCAGGGTGGACCTCAGGTAATCAAATCATCCTTGAAGTCAATATTTGTGTTGGATGTACCAAAATTCCCTGAAAGTGTTTGTGATATATCACATTCACAAGAACATGAACTGAAATGTCACCGTGACCTTAACATTTTACCTTCAATCACCAACATCGTTTCAGTTCATCTCTGAGTCCAAATGAAGCTTTGTACAGAATTTGACATGTGTTCATAAAAATGGGGCAGACAAACAACCTGAAAACCTCCACCTAGGTTTTTCTGCATCAAAGGAAAAATACACATTAAACATTAGACCAACATGTCTTTCAGTGTGGTCACTTCTGGCTGAATATGTCTGTCAGGTCATGGTCAAGACCTGTCAGACTGTCCAGAAGAGAAAAGTAATGAGTTCAATATTAAGGACAAGCTAGCTTGGGGGGTTGTTCTCCAGAGGCTGGTGTAGTATTTTCATAAATCAGGGGCCACAATTTACACAGAGGGGCCAATGATATATCAAACATCCATGTCCAATTCCTGATTCAGTAAGATGCACATTTAAAGATTCAGTGTGTAGAATTTGGTGAGATGTGGTGGTGCAGTTGCATATTGCAGCTGAGTTCCTCTCACAGCTCGCTCCCCTTCCAGACCCACTCCTGATGTAAATATAAAGTATTTAAATATAAGGGGCTCATTTAAGGGGGAAAGAAGTCCACAATTTTTAGTTCAAGCACATTGTGTTCTTCCAAAAAACCTGGAAAATAGTTATTAGTTCATTTAGACAACTGACAGGATATTACCTCAGGAAACATGCAGCTGAACTGGGTGAGTTGTGTGATGCAACAATATGATCGATATTTAAATACCCATATATTAGTCTTCACTATACCTGACATTCATGGTCTCAATAGCTGCTTCTTTCTGATATCTCTGTCCCAGCTACTATAATGGGGGAAGGTTCCTGATGCTCACAGAGGAATCAGGGCTCCTCCTTGGTTTTCACATCATGGACCATAGAAAGAATTCATAAAATGTTGTTGTGGGTCCAGGAATTTTTTCACTTTCTTTAAGATTGCGAGATGAGAGTGTTTGATAACATTTTTGATGATTTCTCAGGAAATAATTTATGTATCTTGACTGAAAAAGAAATCAAGCATGATTGGTGCAACTTGGTTGAATTTAAGGGGACTGTTGGGCCTTGGTGGAGTTATGCACTTTACTCAGTGGCACTGTAGTTTGATTATAGGGCCTAAAATTCCCACCAAGCTTATGTTTTAAAGCTGTGTTATGTTTGCAAGACATCCACAGTGAGCAAGAAGCGAATCAGAGATTTGTTGGTGGTAAAATCCGCGAGTGCATCTGCAGGACTGTTTACTCCCTTTGTCTGTGTCTCTGTTTGGCCTTTTTAGACCTTCTCTTGTCTCAAACTCTGAGGCTGTGTTAGAGCTGTGCTGAACCGGGATGGAGGAGAACAACATGTTCCTCTGAACTACCCCCTGACCCCAACCATCCTGAGACTGAGACAGACTCCTGCAGTACACCAGCCAATCCACTGGTCAGTTACACTTTCTGAAAAAGTGAAAGTAAAATTCATTAAATACCCTGAAATCAATGAATTTATTTTTAATTGTAAAAGATACTTCCTGTAAGTGGCTACACTGAAAAAAATAACTCATTGGGTGAACTCAATTCAATTGTATCTCCAACTCAATTTAATAAAATCCCTGCAATATAATTTCTTCTCATTGGTCCAACTAATTTCTCTCACATAAAGCTAAAATAACATTATCACATTAACTAGTTGATTAGTTAAGTTGATTTACATAAAACCAACTTATCTTTTTTAAAGGCAGCTAAAGTAAAATATCGACATAGATGATGTGAAATTGATTTTAGTTAGTCCAACACAAAATTATATAATTGGAAATTAATCAGGTAATATTGCTTTTCATCTGATCCCCGTTTAGACGCATGAGACAAACCTTGTTTGAGTTTTTTTTTATTTAAAATGCTCAGAAACTGGCATAGTAAAAACCAACCAACATTGAAAACTGTTTTGTTTGTTTTACAACAAATATCAAGAAACAAACTGATCAGGAAATAAAAGCAACACAATCCTGACAGTAATCCTGAATTCAACATCCATACAAATACATATATTTTTATTCTTATAATATATTAACTTTTACTTGAATACACTTTTCTTTAATGCTAAACCTTTTGAAGTGCACTGGAAACAAATGGTAATCTTAACAGCTCTGTAGCAGAGTGACTTGCAGCATTAAGAGGCCAAGAAAACTACAGTGTTCTCCTAATATTCAACATGACATCCATACAGCCATAAAGAAGCCAATTTACAGAGTAATGTCTCCCCTTGGGTCCATGCATCTAGCAATATTGATCACAATTGTTCAGAAATAGCCATTCACCAGTTTGACTCTCATGCCCAGCTCTGTAGCTGGTGAAAAATAAATGCCTAGCAATCCCCCAGTCCCCAAAACAACAAGGCAATAAACTTGTTGGTCTGTAAATGAAAACATTTACAGTCCAACAGAATCCGGTTTTAACTCATTATAACTCATTAAAGCAGTAATTTAAATGTAGCTTCTAATCTGTAACAGAGTGACTGGCAGCATTAAGAGGTCATTCACAACTAATGAAAACTACAGTAAAATCGTGTTTATGTCCATTTGGCCTGAGTTGAGAGTCATGAAGGTGACAAGGCAGCAGTACAAAAGTGGTGTAGAGCAGAGACAAAGTCACATAGATGGAAAGGGGAAGTTACGTGGACAGAATTTCCATATGTGAACATACTTCTCCCAGCTCATGGAAATCCAGTCATTAAAAATATCATACCCAGGAAAACATCTCTGAGGTCGCAGAACTTTGTCGGCTGTGTTTCCCGCTCATGCAAACAACTTTATTTTCAGCTGCTGTATCTTTGCATTGAGCTTGTGCCAATTCAAATTCATTTCTGAATAAACTGGAAAGTGTACTTGAGGTTGTCTGGAAAGCTCAGATCAAAGCATTAATGAGCCCAAACAGCATGATGAACCCCATTATCACCCTTCCTAAGTTGTCCATGACTTTGATGCCTTCAATCACGATTCCCACGTCCTCTGGCTCCACATCTCCATCTCTTCAGATAGTGTATATCCACATGATTGCGAGTGCAATGTCCCTCTCTGCACCCTCAGTGGCAGAGGCCTAAACAACCCAAATACAAAACACGTTTTAAGTACAATGCTGAACAACGCATAAGAAAATTACAAACAACAATATAAAGTAGAATTCTTACATGAACTGCAGTTTCATAGAAGGAAGTTCATCAGTTTTCGGGTCAAAATCTATGGAAGCCCATTTCAACGTGACGAAGAAAAATAAAAATCCTGTATCTCATTATTCTGACTTAGTATCTGATAATAATGAGATACTAAGTCATAATGATGACACAGAGCGCTGCGGTGTGAACAACCGTGACACGTTGTGCGGACATTATGCGGCGGTGTGTGGCTATATAGACTCATAATTCCTCTACATATGACACATTTGACTGCTAAATGCCACGTGGCTTAAGACTAAAGACTAGTGAATTTATAGACCTGGGCAAGTCACCACTGTAACTCACTTAAACCTTTAGTGAGTTACAGTCCTGTCACTCTGCAGAAAGGCGGACATTACTGAAGCTGTAGATTGCCATCAATTCAGTTTGACTAAAACTGACCAAAAGTTGCCCTGGATTAGGATTTTGGCGGCTGTGCGCATATTTCAGTCCAATATTAGCAGAATGCACATTATTTGACAGCAGAAACATTAAATATATTTACTCACCAAGGTTAGTCTTCCACCTGCGGCAGTGACTCTGACATGACTCCAAAGCAGACTGAGAGAATGGCATGAAGAAAATCAGGAGAATCAACCACTAGAGGCGGTCCCCAATTAAACTCATTTATTTGCATTCATAGATGCGTGGTGAAACAATAAAAATATTTTTAATATTACATCTGAAAATATTTATGTACACTATTTAAATGGTTATATATAATAATAAAGTAGCGATATTTTATACATGTTACAGTTCGTACTCAAACCACATGAAACCAAAGCTTGTGTGTAAAAACCTAGTCATCAGAGACATGGCAAACTCTCAGATGGAGAAAATTACTCAAGGCCTGCGCTGGGCCTCAACGTGCTCTGCATCTGAGGCGGCTCCTTTACGGGCTTCAGGAAGGTAAGAGAGGGAGGGTTAACTGTTCTACATATAAACTGTGCTTTTAGGAGGGGAGTACATTCCTGTAAAGGCGTGTGGAAGAAACAGCACACATATCTAGATCATGAGTACACTAATACTTCCAAAAACATGTAGAAAGTCTTTCTATTTGATATGTGCACATAAAGCAAGATTCTATGTGTTAGTGATAATCAGTAAAACTATCCCAGGGATATTCAGCAACTGAGTGTTGTACCTCCATGAGTTGAGAAGCTCTGTGAAGGCTCAATGTTTCTAATCACTGTAAACCAGATTTTGTGTGAAGTTGTTTAACTTCTGTTTCATTATAAAGTTGCTTAGTTTCATGGATTTGACTGTTGATGTCAGAGACAATTATTTAAAATTTACATGGAAGCAGAGGCCTAGGGAGGGACTGTCTGTGACCTACATTTATAATGCAACTTTAAAAGCATTTTTCTTGCACTAATGCTTCCACATCTTTAAGCTCTGCTCCCTCAGTTTATATTTCAGGGTTTTCAGTTATAAATGTATTTTCAAACTCAGACCAAAGTAACCGGTTTACAGATCTTCTCACACCACAGTAAGGCTTCTTTCACTGTTGACTTTATATAAAGTGTTAACAGTGATGGCAAAGTCTTGAGCTACCCTCTGGTGGCTGACTGGAAACCTGAGCCAGCCTGCCCCCTCAATGTGAAGTGGAGTGAAATGGAAAAAGCTAAAAGTAACAGTTGACCTAAAGAAACTTTAAGTGGAGATGTATCGTCCATGTTTATATACAGTTCATAGTTTTTACAGACTGGAGTAAAACTTGTCATGGTGAGTAAACTGTAAACTAACACTAACTATATTACATTTGGAATGTCCACTTTTAAAATCTCAAATTTGTTAAAATAATAGAATTGCAACGCTTGCTTTACAAGCTTTCAGCCTGGATTATAGATCTATTCCAATGTGGCTTTGCTGCATGTGCATATCAGCCTGTCCAGCACTGTTTTCTGTGGTACAGAAATTTCTTCTACCTCTTGGAGTCCATCCTGTTGTCAGCTGTCACTGCTGTGCGACTGGTTTCTTTGCTGTGGAGTGGGCCAAATAGAATTCATGGCACTTGGCGAACCTGGTTCTTCAGTGGGCCCTGTGAAAGAGCAAGTTAACTGGCTTTCCATTTTCTGTAGCGCCAGCTAAACGTATCTTTGTTGTTCGACCAAAAACCAGCAAGGGCTCATTTATTGGGGATTTAGATTTGAATCTGTAGTTTGAACGTTTTTCTGTGTCAAGTTAAACTTCATATTTCAGAAGTTGGCGTGATGCTAAGAAGCGTCTACTTTGTAGAGAAGAGGGTCTGTGTTTTTGACTTGGTGTATATAAGCGATAACAGATTTCTTTATGTCAATCAAAATCGTTTGAGCTTTTTCCATGTAATTCCACTTAAAGGCGCTCCATATGTCTTTTCTTTCTGATTCTGCTACTTCAGCTCTAAAATTGTCAGAGAGTTTCCTGTTGGATTCACGTCACAGAACAGACTTGGGTGGGTCATTTGTTTTCACAGTTTTCTTGACAAAGTGCTTTGATGGATCATGGATGGATGCTGAACATTATCTGTTCAGTCAACTCATTCTTGGAAGAAAGTATTCCTCTAAAAGGTCTCAGAATCTTTGGTCTAACCCCAGTTATTTTATCTGCATTAGTATATTTGTGGTGACTTTCCAGCTTTAAATAAGCTAACACTAAATTAGAAGGATGACTATCTTGCTTGACAACTATTGAGGTATTGGAATTTTTATGTAAATATTGAATGTATTGAGGTTTTCAGAAAACTTAGTTCGATTAAAGGGCTTAAAGGCGGAGGATGTCACACCTTATTTAAAGCCCTATGAGACAAATTGTGATTTGTGAATATGGGCTATACAAATAAATTTGATTGATTGAAGAGAAGGAGTTTTACAGAGTCAGAAGTGAATTCGCACTGTGATTAAGATCCATATAAAACCTATTACATTTAGAGATATGTTAACTAACAAAAGTGATTTAACTATTGAGTTAAGCGGTTTCTCGATGCCCCATCAGGGACAAAAACAGTACTAGACTTTTCCAAGAATTAAGTAATGCTAAGCAGCAAGACAAAAGAAGGCCCAGTGACTGTAGAAGTGACTCAGCTTGACAGTAGTGACTCAAACAGATTGACCACTAAGATTACAAACTAACCGTGCTATTGAAGGAGAACTGACAGCACAAGTGTCCTCATGACCAAACATCTCACCCACATGGCAAAACCTTTGACAGTGTGGCACCTGTCACGGACCCCTGCCCACCTGCAATCCGTCCTCACCTCCATCATCTGGGACCAGGGGCATTTGCAGCAACTGTATACAACCAGGCCAAGGTGGTGGCCCTCACTGTTTTTGGCCAAGCTGGACATTGGGCCATCGGCTGTCTGCAGAGAGAGACAGCCAGGGAAACAGGGTGCGGTCACTGAAGAGGGCAGCCAGTGGCTTTGCGTGACAGATGAGATCCACCAGCACAAGCCAGCCACTCTAAAACAGCCGGCCGTGGGGAGTGCAACATCGTCCCAGCCACCACCAAGAAAGTGTCTAGCACATCTCATGGAAACGTGCCACTTGGTCTCATGTCGATCAATGAGTCCCCTCTTGAAATGCCTCGACTCAGGCCCAAGTGAATGTAGTAGAGGCATGGATAGACAAGCACTCCCCAATGTCTGAATCCAGCCACTTAGATCCCTCCTTTCCAAGCAGCCTTTGGAGATCTCTGCAGCTAATGGCACAGACTCCTCTCCATTGGCTGGGTGACGTTGAACTTCAGGTCTGTAGTAGGAATTGGACATGTCAACATACAAATCACCACTGTTAATCAGCAGGAACATCCTGAACTGTCCTCTGTTGGGCCAGAATTTCTTCAAGTAATTTTGATAGATGGGATCAAGATACAAGTTGTAGGTTTAGAAGATGAGATTATTTTTGCTCCAGCTGATCGAGGGTGATCAGAGGCTATCTAAATAATTAGTAAGATTCAGCTGTTCTGGAATTTCTATTCTTTATAATTATTAGTACCAACTGAGGGCAGGAGATGGTTGATTTTATTTCTAATGGTTAAATTTTATCATTAAAGAAAGGTCACTAAAGATGTTGCTATTCAGGGTTGAGGAATGCTAGGTTCGGTGGGGTGTGACTCTCTGTCAGCCTGGCTACAGTGCTGAAGAGAAACCTGAGGTTATTTTTATTTTCTTCTATTAGTGTGGGTAGTAGGCAGCTCTTACTTTGTGGAGGCCTTCTTATATCCACCCCATACCTCTTTCAGGCAGTGATTTTCCAGCAGTAGCCACTTCGCCTCTAGTTTTCTTGGCCCTTGTTTTAATTAATTTGTGTTGGAAATTACAGGAGCTAATTTACTATGTTTTACCACGTTTCTTTTAGGCGCTGGAGTCTAATGTTAATCGTAACTGACACACAGAGCTATAAACAAGATGGTCAATCTCAGTGGAGCTAGGGTTTTAAAGAATTTGTTGGTTATATTGAAGGATAATACAGGGTTAAATGGTGGAATTATTTCCCTTAAGTTGCTTCTGGCACTATCAGGTAGACATCTAGAAGGAGTTTTTATTAGTGGCATGTATTCCCAGTAATGAAATTGAAGGTTATTAAATTATGATCTGTAAATCGGATTATGTTGAAGTAGTATTAGATATTTCAATTTTGACACCGCATGATAAATTAAGGCCAAATGTGTAGATTTACAACAATGAGTAGGTTGGTGCTTACACTGGCTGAAACCAATTGAGTCTAGTACTGAAATAAAATCTACGCTAAGGCTATCATTGTGTATCAACATGAGATATCAAAGTCACCAACAATAATAACTTTGTCTGATTTAGGACTAGGTTGATAAAAACTCAGAATTCGTTTAAGGTTCAGGAATAAATAGCAGAACACGGTAAACCCTTCTGTAAATATAAGTTGGCTGTTCAGTATTTCCTGGATAGGTGTGGAGACTAAGAACAAGACTTTCAAATGAGTTGCTTAGATTTAGGTTTAGGATTAATTGATAGAGCTGAGTTAAAGGCGCTGTAGCCTCACCTCCTCGGCAAAGTCTAAGGGTTTGGTGTATTTACATGACTGGGGGTAGATTAATTTAGGCTGACATATTCAGGACGCAGCCAGGTCTCAGTGAGGGACAATGATCAATATTGTGATCTGGTTGGATTCATTAACTAAAATGGCCTTTGATGATAATGATCTTATGTTTAAAAGACCACATTTAAAAGTCTTTTGTTTCTTGAGCTGTTACCCAGAGGTTGTGTTAATTTGTATTAGATTTTTGTACTTGAATTCTCCTCTATTTATTTTGTTTGATGAACATAATTTAATGGGACGTGAACAGACACAATCTCTATAGGGTTGTGGTTGTGCCCGGCTGATCCAGAGGAGCGCAGAGAGAGTGTGTAGCACTGCAGCTCTGCATGCAAATTTAACTCTGGGTTGTCATTTATAGACTGAGTAATATTCCTAGATAGAAGGCTGCTCCATCCCAGAGTGGGATGAGCGCCGTCTCTCTAACAGAATGAGTTTCCTCCAAAAGTTTGCCAACTGTCTACCAAGCCCACACAAACACACAGGACACCCACCTAAATCCTCTCTGGCAGGAGTTCTTTGTATTCACTAATCTCCCTCATAGTTGTTGATGTCATCAAACTCTGTATTACATCTATCCTAGGTCTATAGATATGTTTCAGGGATGATATTTGAAACTTACTGATTTCAGAATGATTGCTTTCACAGCCAGGTCATTCCAGGTCCAGAGGAGTCCTGCAGCTTCACTTCAAGAAGGAAGAAAGAGAAGGTCTGTCTCCCTCCGCCCCTCTCTCTCCTCACCACTTTCACCCACCTCTCCGCCCTTCCCACCATTTCCTCCTCTCACCCAACCGGTGGGGCAGATGTTGCCCACACTCAGTCTGGTTCTAGGTTTCTTTCCAGTTAATGGGGAGTTTTCTCTCACAGTAAATCAGTGCTCATTGTAGGAGCTGTTGGGACTTAGCTACAATGTTATAAGGTCTCAGTCTTCCTTTACCTTAAAGTGCCAGAGATAATATATAGCTAATTTAGTGTATATTTAGCATCGCTCATATCACAACATACATTATCTGAGCTCTTTACATAGTAAGGGACATGTTGTGATTGATACAATACAAATAAAATAATTTTAATTGAATTAGAAATAGAACTGTGAGATAGGAGCGTTTTGCAACAATTCAGTTAATTTCACAGGGAATAATTCATGGATCTTGATGAAAAATATCAGACATGTTTAGGGGACTGATGTTATGGATATTTACTGCAATTTGGTGCAGTTTGAATTAAGTTGTGGGGACAGATGGGCCTTGAGTGGAGGTTTGCCTCTACTGAGTGTCATTGTAGTGTTCACAAGCTGGACAGAGTGGCCATCCCTCGGCCTTTGACCTCTGCATCTTGCAGGGCCAATGTTGTTCCCTTGCTCAGGTGCATCTTGAGACTAACCTCTGCAGCCCTCCTGCCCCTCTCTGGCTTGGCCCTTTTATTATGCTATGGGGCTTTTTGACCTGGTTGGTACTGAAATACCGTGCATTTGTAAGTTAATACATTTATCAAATACCGAAAACTGTGGGATCTGCTCAATCTCTTTTACGAGGTGTCTAAAAGAGTTACCCCTTACATATAAATATTTTAGAGATAATCTAGATCACAACAGATGATATCAGTTACATTAACCTTGGTTCTCTGAGTGAAGACTATCTCTCCCACTCTCAGGCCTCTCAGAGACATGTGTCAGTCAGAGCTATCAATGGATTTCAAGCCAACACAGGTGTTTTATGGGTGAACTGCAGGGGCATGGCCAGGCAAGCTGGTGTATATAAAAGAAATATCCTTGTGAGAGCAGGGGATCATTCCCATACATATAGAATATGTAATGAAGTGGAGGGAGTGAATCTCTTTATCAGAAGAACCAACACACAATATAACCAGGTGTTCCATTTTATTTTGTGTTTCTATTACCTCAGGTGTTTTCTAGCCAGGCAGTGGCATTATTGTTACATAAATTTTTATTATCCATTACCAAAGTAATCCAACATTATCATTGAAATTTTAATGGTTTAAATAAATAGCCTAAAAATACTGCCCCTTTAAAATATGATCAATCAATGCTACCGTAATGGTTGGTTGTCCACTGTGACCTAATGTCACAGTTTACCAAGAGAAATTGTCCATTAAAAGTTATAATTAGCTAGTCATGTTTGGAGATATATGAGGAATTTGGTAACACGTAGCGACCTCTGCTGGTCACTATTTCAGTACATATATTTAATGAAGCTACTAATGTGTGCTGCTCAAGGTATTTTAAGTCAAGAAAATAGAAGGACATGTAAATCATTTTATTTTATGTTGCATGTATATATTTATTGATGCATTTATTAATTTACACATTTTTGTCTAATTTTAGCACCCAATCAGCCAAAAATAACTGCTGATATCCCTATCCACAAATCTCATTCCTAAGGAGGGAATTAGTGAAGGAGTCTGAAACCAGACAAGTCAAATTGTTCGAAAGTGTCAGTTTGTCTTGAGGAACCATCACAGAGTAGATTAATGAAGTGATAACATTCAAGTACATCACAAGACATTTCTAGATTCTCTCACTGTAAAGAACATAATGGAGCAAGACAAACATCAAATATTCATTAATGCATTAATGTTATAAGAATCACTATTGAGACAATAACTGTGCTTTTACTAATGTAAGGATGTGTTCTCTCTCTTTCACTCAAGGAAGCACCATCCACGCATGTAGCAGACAAATAGTTTTCTTTTTTCGCAGGAAGTCGCCTCCAGATTTCCTCCCTTCTCCAAATCTACCCAACACCACATTGACTTTCGCCAGGCTTCAAGTCTGTTGCCAACCTGATACCAGGAGCTGAATGATGAATTCTCCCGTCGGACCAGTAAATCTGAGGATCTCTGCTGCAAACCGATCCATGCAAATTGATATACACTGGTTTCCAAATTCCCGTATCTTGCTACTCTGTCAGCGTCGTTCCTCCCAGTGACCAGATCTGTATGGTATTCTCTGCAGTGCCTCTGGGCCTCAGACCAATTCTTTGCTGTATTCACCCAGCACAAAGTCAGATCCTCTAATGTTCCTGCAGTTAAGTTTGAGAACAAGAGGGTTGTTGAGATCACACAATAGTTTTCAAATCACTTCTTGCCACATTATGTTGTATAGTAAAGATCAATATAAAGCACATCATTACCATTGTAGCAGACAAATGGATTCTGTTTATTGCAGTTAAAATCATGCCATTTTTTATTTTGCTTCATGTTCACACAGAGCTGATTGGCTTCTTTATAGTTTGGGTCAGGAGACTGCCAGTTCCTATATTCAGCTCCACTCTGGTTGAACCCATCTGACCACTTCCAGTCAATATGACTGTACAGGCCAATCCAAACCTCAGAGCTGTAACCAGCGGCGGAAACTGTGTTCTTAAGTTTCTTCCATTTTCTTAGTGTTGTCAATAGCCAGCCAGGTCTGTGTACGTCTCTGCAGTAGCTCTGAGCTTCAGTCAAGTCTTTGCATCAGACACAAAAGTGGTACTGATGGAGAGGCATGTGGAAAGGTAGAGGCACCTGAGATGAAACCAGTTATTTTGTTATGTGAGACTCAAATTAATCTCTATATTCAGATTTCCTGTGGGTCATCCATACAAACAGTGAAAATTCTTTGACCACAGAGACACAAAGACACCAGTAAAGATCCCTTCCATCCTGATGCTGCTCTGTGGACTGTCTGTGCCAGTATTACACCACTGTACCTAACCAACTAGTTCTAGTGCAGCTTTAGGAAATGTAACTTTTGGCTCATATCTTCTGCTGAAATGGTCAAATTGTTCTGTTGAACTCTTTATGCAAAGGCAAGATGCAAACAACATCTAGTTCATCCAGTCTGTAGATCGGATGAAATAGGATGATAATAATAATAATAATAATATTATTATTATTATAATGCTATCATCTCTGCATTATTTTCATTATAACAGCTATTCTGACAATGGTTCCTGGTCTCTCTCTCTCTCTCTCTCTCTCTCTCTCTCTCTCTCTCTCTCTCTCTCTCTCTCTCCTCTCTCTCTCTCTCTCTCTCTCTCTCTCTCTCTATTGCATATCCTCGAACAACCACCTGGATATTGAAGCCTGCCTTCAGGTATCAGTGTTCCTTCTTTACAACATGGATGTGTTCATGGAACACAATTTGCACCACATGTCTCAGATTAGTCCTTCTAGGCTGACACCAACTCAGCCCCAGCATGTTGTGTGTTTCCTAGTCTCAACCAACACTTGATAACTCTTCTTTTCCAGTGTTCTGGCTGCTTTGCATTGTAAATCCTCTCTGGCAGGAGTTCTTTATGTCCTCATCTCCTCAGGGTTGTTGATGTTGTTGTGCCATAATGCATCAAACGTGATGCCATAAAGATGGTGTGCCTTTTCAGCATTCAATACGTTAGTTATCAAAATAAAAAATATTAAATATTAATATTATGTTATTAATATTAAATAATAACTTAATTGATTAAAAGTTACCTCGAGAACTTATAACAGGAAAGGAAATGTAACCAATTTATTGATTAGTCTCATAAAGGTTCTAACTACAAATTTGGAACTCTGATTAACAATTAAATTAATAACTATAGCAATTACCCTTATAGATAGTTAGCTAAGTTGAAGAGATGTAGGGTTCTTGACAGTGTAGAGGTTGCTTGAAATTCACTTATGCAACATTAATGGAAAAACATTTTGTGAAAGAAAAACATTTATTATATAGATATAATAAAGTATAAAAACACAAATTACTAGCAATTCTAATTGCTAAACAAAGATAGGTATGTGTGTGTCTGTAGAGTACTTTTAACCCACCCTAATGGAATGTTACGACCTGTAGAGGCAATAGAGGTGAAGAGAGTTGTCGTGTGTGTCTGTGTGTGCCAAATTAGACAAAGTTACTAGATTGGATGCAAGACTGTGAAGAGCATAACAGACTAACATTACTTTCCTCAACATGCCCAAATATCCACAACACCACAAATCAAACTTATAAACCTCACACAGAATCAGACCGACAGTCTTGCTTAGCCTAGTATAATTGTAAGCCCAGTTGTGTTATGATCCATTGGAAAGGAAAAAGGAAGTTGCTATGCAGTTGGCAGTTTTTGTAGCCGTCTTGCTGGTTCCTGTTGAGTTGTGTAGCTCAGTTGCTGGACGTTTTCTGTGGGACATCAGTCGCTGTGAAGGATTGAAATTAGAGGCTTGGAGGTTCATGGTGAGATGGGCTGGGCTACACCTTTGTGTGCTCCTCGAAGGGATTGGATAGTGTCGTGTTCTTTTTTCCTTAGGTAAAGAGGGTAAGTCGGTCTGGTTCAAAAAAGTATTTATTAGAAGCAATGAACAGCTACTACATAGCTATGGGCACTCAACGTACAGCCCCAAACCGCCTAATACCGCCAGGGAGAGTCAAAGTCGCCCCAGGCAGATGACAGGTGCAATATTTATATTAATAATGGGTAGAACTTCATTGGGAGGAGTCACGTGGCTAGTGCACAGGCTGGTCCCAGCCTCTAGGCACTGGAATTCGCCAGTGATGAGGAGCCGCTCCCCAGTTTCGTCCCTCAACCCAGCAGTAGCTAGGAAATCTTACATTCTGACAGTGTTTGGTTTGGTGACTTAAAGTAAGCCTTGAATCAGCTGACAGCTTGCTGAGCTTTCAGTATAGCAAGCGCATTTTCTAGACAAGACAAAACGCCTTTCCTATCTATCCTTCAGACCCTAGTGGCAGCTGTGAATTCTTTCTAAGGGTATGGCTCTGATTTTTTGAAAACAGTGCATTCATGTATGTGATGTTTGAATAAAGTAATGGAGTTATGCTGTAATATAGTAAGTTAGAGTATGAGAACAAGTTAAGTACAGTGTAATGTATGCACACAGATGTACAGTCTTCTCAAACGGGCATTATCAGACAGGTGCAAGGCCCCAGACTGCGATGTAGCTAGCACACACACACAACAATCAACTTCAAGATTAAAACCGTATGGCTACTGTCAGTCACTATGTGGAAGGCCTTTGTTTTCCCATATTCAGCCCCCAGAGCTGCCTGCCCCACCCCTGTCCAACATACATTTGTTTGATTCAGTTTCATTGCCATCTTCACAGACACATACTCAAAAGAAAACATAGATTTTAGTCATAACAATGGGAGAAGATGTGAGCTAGAAGGGCTCAACAGCCTTCCCTCCTGTAGAAGTTATGGGGAAGAGGCAGAAGAGGCTCGACCGCCTTCTCTCCTTGGAGGGTATAGAGAATGAGAGTTGGATAAACCTGGCTTATATTATTGGTGACCTCACAGGTCATGGGGTCCAGAGTGACAATGGGAGTTGAAGCCTGTGTCCCCTGGGGGGTTCTGCACCTCTGATGCCCCACAGAGACAGGTTCCTTGCTCTGGTTTGGCTGGCCCTGGGGGCCTTTGAGACTTGGAAGACATGCAGCTTCCAGGCTTTGATGGCACATGTAAGTGAAGGTGGTTTCACACTGAGACATGGCCCAACAATGTCATCAAACTCTGTATTATATCTGTCCTGGGTCTATGAGGTATGTTTCAGGGTGGATTTTGGAAACTTGCTGATTTCAGAATGTCTGCTTTCACAGCAGGGTCATTCAGGTCAGAGAGTCCTGCAGCTTCACTTCAAGAACGGGGAGAAAAAAACACAAGTTTACAGTGATACTAGCTTTGTGAAGAAGTAGCAGGTCTTTTATTACCTTTGTTGAGAACCTCTAGTCTCAGGCTGCATGTTGCCCACAAGACACTTTGATCAGGCCTGTCTGACAATTCCACAAAAACAGAAACTCAGAAATAGACTTTCCCTGTAGTTATTAACCCACCTTCAACCTATGCAATTTATTTCTGCATCCATTTAAGTTTTCTGGACACATATGAGAGTCACCCTGACCTTTGACCACTGAAATCTAATCTGTTCATCTTCAACATCTTCAAGTGACAACTGCTCAAAATGCAGGGAAGTAATCCAGACCACAGACTTGAAATATCATATTCAGAGGGGGCAAACATGTTTTACTAGGTTAACCACCACCAACTGAAATCTAATCAGTTCATCTGTGAGTCTATGGCTGTGTTCAAATCCCTCACTAATCACTGTGTGTGCACTATGCTGAGTTAGCCATTTTAGTGGTGTCAGAAATATTTCACAGATTTTCTCTTTTAATGTATTGGACTCATTTATTTCCACAGTCATCATGAAAGTATTGTACAGCCATTGGTCACTAACCAAACAATATATCCCATCATACATTGCACTCGTGGTGAAGAGACGGGAGGAGACGAGGAGGCAGCTGCAGATGACCCGACCTGTCGTTTCTAATGTAAATAGAAAACTAGGCGGCGCATCACAACAAAGTGTGGGAAACAAGTTTATTTCCATTTAAAGGCAGTCATCCAACATGTTTTTTTTTTTTGGCCAAGCTGCAAAATAAACATTTTCAAAATTTAATTTGGGATTTTCCACGTTGTTGTTGTTGTACATTTTCTATTCCTGTAGCAGTAGTCATAATTTTTCGATACGAAAAATGCCCGGATTAGTGTCTGAAGCTTTTTTGTCTTTTCCATTAGGCTCACTACATGAGTACTCTATGTAGCAGTCACTTTTGTTTTTGCATATTTGTGTTTTTGGATTTGGCCTCTGTATTTGAATCTCCCCTTCCTTGTGTGTCCCTACTTTCTCAGTTTAATTCACGTCCATATTTATCCATTTTATATTTTATTGTGACCTTCACTTCCCTGCTTCCCCCATGTGTGTGTCATTGTTGGTCCCTTCAATCCGCGATTTGTGCCTGACCTCCTGTGTTTCACCACAGGTTCCAAGTTATTCTGTCTGTATCAAGTCGTCCCCTCTTCATGGTTTCTGTTCAGTCCCAGCTCCTGCTGTCTCTGTCTTTTTGGAAGTTTCAGCTCTTGGATCACCTGAGTTCTCTTACCAGCCTTAAAATTGTAGTAATTAAATTTGTTGATTAAGTGTTTTCCACCATTTTGTTTATTTCTGTTTCTTTGGCAGCATTTGTGTCAGTTATACAACAAACGTGACATTATAATAACATTATATAATGTGACAAAATAATTCAAAAGGAGTCAACACTTGATAACTCTTGTTCCATTGTTCGCTGCTTTGCATTGCAAATCCTCTCTGGCAGGAGTTCTTTGTATTCACTCATCTCCCTCAGAGTTGTTGAGTGTCATCATCTGTATTATATCATCCTGGGTCTATGAATGTGTTTCAGAATTGGACCTCAGGTAATCAAATCATCCTTGAAGTGAATATTTGTGTTGGATGCCAACAAGAATTCCCTGAAAGTGTTTTGTGATTCATTCACAAGAACAGCAGAGTCCACCGTGACCTTGACATTTTACCTTCAGTCCCACCAACATCGTTTCAGTTCATCTCTGAGTCCAAATGAAGCTTACAATGCAGAATTTGACATGTGTTCCTTAAAATGGAGCAGACAAACAGCATAAACCTCCCACCTAGGTTTTCTGCATCAAAGGAAAAATACACATTAAACATTAGACCAACATGTCTTTCAAATTGTAGTCACTTCCTGGCTGAATATGTCTGACAGGTCTGTGAGTCAGAACCTGTCAGACCTCCAGAAAGAGAAAATAATGAAGTTCAATATTAAGGACAAGCCCCAGCTTGGGGTTGTTCTCAGGAGGCTGGTGTAGTATTTACTAAATCAGGGAGTGCAATTTTACACAGAGGGGCCAATGATATATCAAGCATCCATGTCCAATTTCTGGTTTCAATGTGTGCTATGCATTTTTAAAGAGTCAGTCTGCAGGATTTGGTAGAGATGTGGTGGTGCAGTTGCATATTGGCTGAAGTTCCCTCACAGCTCGCTCCCCTTCAAACCCGCTCCTGATGCATAAATTTAAGTATTTAAATATAAGGGAGGCTCATTTGGGGGAAAGAAGTCCACAATTTTTACGTTAGATGAAACACTAGATTTAAAACATCAGTAGGATTATTTCATATTCATTTTCTGCCAATCGATCCTTTCTGCAAAATCTTACACACATTTATGTTTACTTTTAGCTCCATAGCTTTGAACACACACCATTAAATAAGTTTGCTCATTCAAACCACATTGTGTTCTTCCAAGAAACCTGGAGAAATAAAAAAGTTATTAGTTTATTTAGACTGACAGGACATTACCTCAGGAAACATGCGGCTGAACTGGGTGAGTTTGTGTGATGCAACAATGATTGATATTTAAATTCCCATCTGTAGTCTTCACTATACCCTGACATTCATAGTCTCAATAGCTGCTTCTTTCTGATATCTCTGTCCCAGCTACTATAATGGGGAAAGTTTCTGATACTCCACAGAGGAATCAGGGCTCCTCAGCAATTTTCACATCATGGACCATGAAAGGAATTCATAAAATGTTGTTGTGGGTCCAGAGATTTTTCACTTTCTTTAAGATTGCGAGATGAGAGTGTTTGATAACATTTTTGATGATTTCTCAGGAAATAATTTATGTATCTTGACTGAAAAGAAATCAAGGCATGATTGAGTGCAACTTGGTTGAATTTAAAGGGGACTGTTGGGCTGTGGTGATTATACTTTACTCAGTGGCACTGTAGTTTGATTATAGGGCCTAAATTTCCACAAACATGTTTTAGCTGTATTATGTTTCGACATCCGGTGAGCAAAAGCGAATCGGAGATTTGTTGGGTAGTAAAATCCAGCGAGTGCATCTGCAGGACTGTTTACTCCCTTTGTCTGTGTCTCTGTTTGGCCTTTTTGGACCTTCTCTTGTCTCAAACTCTGAGGGCTGTATTAGAGCTGTGCTGAACCCGGGATGGAGAGAACAACATGTTCTCTGAACTGGCCCCAACCATCCTGGGACTAGGACAGACTCCTGCAGTACACCAGCCAATCCACTGTTACACTTTCTGAAAAGTGAAAGTAAAATTCATTAAATACCTAGAGAATCAATTAATTTATTTTAATTTATAAAAGATACTTCCCCTGTAAGTGGCTACACTCCAAATAACTCATTGGGTGAACTCAGATTCCAATTTGGCTCAACTCAATTTAATAAAATCCCTGCAATATAATTTCTTCTCATTGGTCCAACTAATTTCTACTCACATAAAGCTAAATTACATTAGTTGATTAGTTAAGTATATTTACATAACACCAGCTTATCTTTTTTAAAGGCAGCTAAAATGAAAATATCTTACATAGATGATGTTAAATTGATTTTAGATTAGTCAACACAAAATTATATAATTGGAAATTAAAAAAGAGTAATGTACTTTTCATCTGATCCCCGTTTAGACGCATGAGACAAACCTTATTTGGTTTTTTTATTTTAAAGCTCAGAAACTAGCATAGTAAAACCAACCAATAACATTGAATACTTTTTGTTTGTTCACCACATACAGCAAATATCAAGAAACAAACTGATCAGGAAATAAAAGCAACACGAATCCTGACAGTAATCCTCGTTCAACATCAATACAAATACATATATATTTATACTTATAATATATTAACTTTACTTAGACCACACTTTTCTTTAATGCCATGTTTCAGTGCACAAAACAAATAGTAATCTGCTCAGCTCTGTGAGTGACTTTGGCGATGAGGCCAAGAAAACTACAGAGTTCTCCTATTCAACATGACATCCATACAGCCATAAAGCCAATTTACAAAGAAACATCTCCCTTAGGTCCATACATCTAGCAATGTGAAATCACAATTATTCAAATAGCCATTCACCAGTTTGGCTCTAAATATGACTCTGTAGCTGGTAGAAAAATAAATGCTAACCCAATCCCCAAGTCCCCAAAACAGCAAGGCAATAAACATTGGTCTGTAAATAAAACATTTACAGTCCAGCAGAATCCAGTTTTAACTCATTATAACTCCATTAGAGCAGTAATTTAAATATGACTTCTAATCTGTAACAGAGTGACTGGCAGCATTAAAGAAGTCATTCTACCTTCAATGAAAACACAGTAAATCGTGTTTATGTCATTTGGCCTGAGTTGAGAGTCATGAAGGTGACAAGAGCAGCAGTACAAAAGTGGTGTAGGCAGAGTCAAAGTCACATGAATGGAAAGGGAAGTTATGTGGACAGAATTTCCATGTGTCAACATACTTCTCCCAGCTCATGGAAATCCAGTCATTAAAAGGCCGGACCCAGGAAGCATGCAAGTGCAGAACTTTATGGCTGTAACCGCTCCCATACAAACAACTTTATTTTCAGCTGCTGTATCTTACCGTGAGCTTGTACCAATTCAAATTCATTTCTGAATAAACTGGAAAGTGTAGCAGGAGGTTCTAGACTCAGATCAAAGCATTAATGAGCCCAAACAGCGCAGTGAACCCATTATCACCCTTCCTAAGTTGTCCATGACACAGTGCCTTAATCCACGTTCCCAAATCCTCTGGCTCCACATCTCCATCTCTTCAGATAGTGGATATCACATGATTACAGAGTGCAATGTCCCTCTCTGCACCCTCAGTGGCGGAGGCCTAAGAGCAACCCAAATACAAAACACTTTTTAAGTACAATGCTGAACAGCATATTAGAAAATTACAAACATACAAATATAAAGTGATTACCATGAACTGCAGTTTCGCAGAAATTCATCAATTGTGAGTCCAAAATCTGTGAGCCATTTCAGCGTAGTGAAGAAAATAGAAACTCCAGTATCTCATTATTGCCAGCTTAGTATCTGATAATAATGAGATACTAAGTCATAATGATGACACAGAGCTGCTGCCGGTGAGAACAGCTGACAACCGTGACACGTTGTACGGGCGTTATGCGGCTTGGTGTGTGGCTATATGAGCTCACTTAATTCCTAAACACATTGTAGCTTTAAAAATGCCCGTGCTTAAGACTAAAGACTAGTGGTTATAGACCTGGGCAAGTCACCCTCATAACTCACTTAAACCTTTATTGAGTTACAGTCACTGTCCTCTGCCTGCAGCGAGGAAAGGCGGACATTACTGGCAGGCTAGCCAGATTTGCCCGCCAATTCTGGTTGACTAAAACTGAGCAAAGATTGCCTGGATTAAGTTTTGTGGCTGTTCTGCCGCATATTTCGGTCAATATTACGGAATGCACATTATTTGACAGCAGGAAACATTAAATATATTTACTCACCAAGGTTTGGTCTTCCACCTGCGGCAGTGACTCTGGCTTGCAGCTCAAATCAGACTGAGAAAATGGCCGCCAAAGAAAATCAGGAGAATCAACCACTAGGGGCGGTCCCCCAATTAAACTCATTTATTTTGCGTTCATGAATGTGATGAGTGAAACAATTAAAATATTTTGTGTTACAACTGAAAAATATTTATGTACACTATTTAAATGGATATATTATAATAAAGCCAACGATATTTTATATATGTATTTGCAGTTCATACTCAAACACGCAAACAAAAGCTTGTGTGTAAAAACCCTGGTCATCAGGGCATGGCAGCTCTCGGATGGAGAAAGGGCTCGAGCCTGCAGCCTGCTGGGCCTCCAACGTGCTACTGTAACATCTGTAAGAGACGTTCCTTCCCCACGAGGCTTCAGGGAAGGTAAGAGAGGGAGGGGTTAACTGTTCTACATATAAACTGTGCTTTTAGGAGAGTACATTCATAAAGACGTGTGGAAGAAGCAACCTACATATCTAGATCATGAGTACACACTAATACTCCCAAAAACATGTAGAAAGTCTTTCTGTTGATATGTTGCACATAAAAACAAGATTCTGTGTTAGTGATAATCAGTAAAACTATCCCAGGGATATTCCAGCAACTGAGTGTTGTACCTCCATAAGGTTGAGAGCTCTGTGTGAGAGCTCAATGTTTCCTAATCTCTATAAACAGATTTTGTGTGTGAAGTTGTTTAACTTCCTGTTTCATTATAAAGTTGTAGTTTCATGGACTTGACTGTTGATGTCAGAGACAATTATTTAAAAAATGTACATGGAAGCAGAGGCCAAGGGAGGACTGTCTGTGACCTACATTTCCCATAATGCAACTTAAAAGCATTTTTCTTTGCACCTGATAACTTCCACCTCCTTTTAAACTCTACTCCCTCAGTTTATAATTCAGGGTTTCAGTTATAAATAAGTGGTTTTCAAACTCAGGCCAAAGTAACCGGTTTACAGATCTTCTCACACCCACACAATGAAAACTGTTTTCACTGATGACTTTATATGAGTGTTAACGTGAAGCCAAGAGTCTTGACTGCCCCCTGGTGGCTGACTGAAGTACAGGCCATACACACTGCCCCCTCAATGTTAGTGGAGTGAAATGGAAAAAGCTAAAATGACTTGATTGACATTAAGAAACTTGTACTGTAAGGGAAAAGGGGGAACAATGTGACAATAAAATTATTAAATTCAATATGTTTTTTAGATGTTATTAATCACTGCAATCGAAATCTATGTGTCCTTGGATGCCAATCTTTTTTTTCTCCTAATGCCAATCTTTTAATTAAAAAAACCCCCACACTGCTCAAGCCAATCAGAATCGAGCAGCCGCTGAATCAGAAAGTTGCTGTGTGCCTGAGAAATAGCTCGCTACCTCCTGCTAAAGGCAAAAATGAACACATTTTTAAAAAGAAACAGACAAGCAGACAACCAGACTAAAGATGACTCAGCTGCAAAACTGCCACAACAATGGAATACCACCTTGGCATCTAAAACTCGGAGGAATGAAATCTCTTCTTCCATTTGCCACCACATACCTCTGCGAGTCTGGCTTTTCTACATTGCAGGTATTGAAAACAAAGCACAGAGCATATCTACAAGTGGAGAATGACATTCGTCTGACAGCCATAAAACCTAGGATAGATAAAGTGTGTAGGAGCCACCAAGCCCACCCCTCCCACTAGTGAGGGACCAGGTATACACACAGAGACAAACATACTTGTATGACAAGCACTGTTTATAACGGGAGAGAGATACTGAATGTAAAGAATAACAAAATAGAAAAACTAGAATATATATGTATATATAAATGTGTTTATGGTTAATATTACTGGACAGAAATGACAAGGAATGTTTGTAACATATGACAAATTATTAATTATTTAAAAAATAAGGGAAATATATTAAGAAGCTGTATGTTTAATTTTGGATATTTGGAAGTTTGGGAGCCCCTGGCATAGACCATGAGGTCCAGCTGGTAGACCTGTAGCTATGCTAACGGGTAGAGGCACATACATCTAGACAATACTGTCAATAACAGGATTTACTTGAGCTGTATTAAAATAAGATCCTATATGTCAGGTCATAGTGTATGTATGCAAATACATTCCTCAGATATTTCATCCACTGCCTGCCTTAAATTAATACAATCCACGACATGATAATGATAATAATAATGTCCCATTGTTTCTCTCAGGATTGTGTCATGTATATGTGAAGCCATTTCACACAATCAGCAAATGGTTGTGATCACTTTTAAACCCCAGACGGTCTTTTATTTGTGAGCTGATATAGAGAAAATATTCTTTCTTTCAGACTGTGTGCCAGTGTTGCATGGTTGTCTGCTATAAGAAACGTTAGTCTCCTTCATTCTGTTTTAATACTGCCGTGTGTGTGTGTGTGTGTGTGCGTGTGTGTGTGTGTGTGTGTTGTACATGCAGTGTGCATTACTGTTTTCGGAATGATGGGGTAAATGGGGCTGCAACTGCATACATTGCAACTGCAGTCTATGGTCTTACCCCTAGGGGTCAGCAGAGTCAAATAGAAAGCTGCTAGAGACTGTCTCCTAAAGCATTGAACTTAATCAGTGTCAATTTATGGGATGAACGTGAGTCTACTTCTTTAGACATTATTCAGAAATCATTTAAAAACCTGTGGTTATTTGTTGCCCCTTTGCAAACCTGTGAGTGAGAAAACAAAGGATTTGTTTGTAAAGTGTAAATAACAGTTTTAATGATGAGGGTCAAACTCTTCTACAGGATGCATTGTTGGAGACTTCTAGACTTCAATAGTCTCAATAGTTGGTCAAAAGAATTCACTGGAGATGGTCAGAGTTCAATGAAGTAGAGTTTATTTTTCTTTATATTTATATACAAAATATAAAGATACAAACAATATCATTTTTCTCGTTTATCTCTGGAGGCATCTCACTATGCAGATAGTTCTGATCGTATCTGACCAAGACTGGTCTCTGCCTCCACCCCTGTGCAGGTGGTGAGTGAATGAATGTCTGTTTGTCTTGCTCACACCGTGGATCCAATGATACCTCTGTGACAGGGAAGTTTGAAATGTTTATCTATTAATGTTGTGATCACCTCTAATTCCATCCAATATGTAGATCAGATGAAAACAAGGATGAAAAGAGAAGAAAAATAAATGATGATGAAGATGATTATTATTATTAATAATAATAATATTATTAATATTATTATTATAATGCTATCATCTCTGCATTATTTTGATTATAACAACCAGTCTGACAACAGTTCCTGGTCTCTCTCTCTCTCTCTCTCTCTCTCTCTCTCTCTCTCCCTCTTCCCCCTCTCTGTGTCTTTGAGGAGGGATTGCCTCAAAATGCGGGATATTTTTAAATGATATTGCGTCTCCTCTCTATGATGGCCGGCGACGAAAGTTTCAAATAGTAATGTAAAGATATATGAAGGTCAGCAGCTCTTAAAGTCCCAGAATTCAAATATAGAGCTTGTCCCCTTACAACTCTGCTGTACTACTTAGTCTGCAACTATGATTTTACAAAATACCAGCTAACATTCATTGCAGTACAATCAAATCTTGACCGTATCTTTGCCTCTTGTTTTTCTCAAGTATCAGAAAAGCTAAGCTTCACTTCAAGAAGAGGAGAGAAAGAAGGTCTGTCTCCTCCGCCCCTCTCTCTCCTCTTTTCCACCCACCTCTCCGCCTTCCACTCATTCTCTCTCTCCTCCATCCAAACTTGTCGAGGCAGATGCTGCCCACACTGGGGTCTGCCTCAGAGGCTCTTCCAGTTAATGAGGGAGCTTTTTCCACAGCCGCCAGTGCTGCCTCATAGTGGGAGCTGGGTTTAGCCAATGCTATATGTCCTTAGTCTTCCATGTAAAGTGCCAAGAGATATTATATGTCTAATTTAATTATATTTCAGAGTCAGCCTCTGCTATCACAAACATACACATTCGAGGCTCACATAGTGAGGACACAAGTTGTGATTTCCGATGCAACACAAATAAAAGAAATTGAATTGAATTTGAAATATAATGCGTGATAGGCGCTTGGTAATAATTCAGTTCATTTCTGAGGGAAATGATTCATGGATCTTGATGAAAATATCAGACATGTTTAGGGACTGATATTTATGAATGTGCAATTTGGGTGCAGTTTTTAGTTAAATTTATGGGACAGATAGGCCCCTGGTGGAGGTTTGCGCCTACTGAGTGTCATTGTAGTGTCTACAAGCTGACAGAGTGGCCATCCTGTTTTACTTTGACCTCCTGCATCTTTGCAGGCCAATATTTGCTTCCTTTGCTCTGTGTTGTATCTTGAAGATTAACTCTGCAGCCCTCCTGCCTCTCTGGCTTGGCCTTTGAGTACTGTGGGCTTTGACCTGCTGGTATGAAAATAGTGCACTTGTAAATTGTGCACTTGTCAAATATCAAGCTTCAGGGATGTATCGTCTCTTTTGCAAGGCAACCAAAAGAGCTGCCTCTACATATGGAAATGTTTCAGAGATAATCCCTTGATACAACAGAGATGCCCTAAGCCACGCCAGCATCCTTGGTCTTCTGGGAGTTTGAAGAGACTATCTCTCCCACTCTAAGGCCTCTCAGAGAGCATGTGTCAATCAAACTAATAATGGATTTCACGCTAACACAGGTGTTTTATAGGTGAACTGCAGGATTTGGCTGGGCAAGCGGGTGTATATAAAAGAGAAATGTCTACACAATTCCTGAGAGAGCAGGGGATCATTCCCCATACATATAGAATATGGGTGTAAGAGATGAGAGGTATTCTTCACTCAGAGAACTAACACTACAATATAACCAAGTGTTCCACACTTTATGTTTCTGTAATTTCAGGTGCTTCTCGAATGAGCAGTGAAACATTATTGTTATACTGATTTTATCGTATTCATTACCAGCAATCCAACATTACTACTTTAATTTTAATGATAAATAGATGAATAAATAGCCTAAAAGCCTGCCCTTGCAAAGATGATGATTAATACTGCCGTGGCTTAATTGATTTGGTTCACTAAGACCTCTCATGTCACGGTTTACCAAGAAGGAAATGTCCACAAAAGTTGGTACTAGCTGGCCGCGTTTGGAGATATGAGGAATTTGGTAAACACGAGCGACTCCTGCTGGTCACTATTTCAACATATATTTAATGAAGCTTACTTATGTGTGTTGACTGCTGTATTTTTAAGTCAAAAAGAAAATAGAAGAACATATAAGCCATTTATTTATATAGCAAAGGGGCATATATTTATTATTTACTTATTAATTTACACATTTTTGTCGATTCACTTTAATCTTACCAATCAATTTTCATAAGACAGGGCTCAAAAAACCAAAACCAGTGAATTGTAAGTTCTTTTTTGTAATTGCTTTTAACTACAAAAAAATGCTGAGAGCTAAGAGCTGAAACTTGTCTTATGGGCGAATGAAAGGAGTCTGAAACCAGACAGAGTCAAAATGTTCCGTGCGTCAGCTTGTCTCGAAGAACCATCACAGAGCAGACTAATGACGTGATAAGATACAAGCATATCACAAGACATTTCAGTCTTCATCAAAGAAAACAATATATTAACAAAACATCATCCAAATATTCACAATGCATTAATGTTATAAGAATCACTATTGAGACAATAACTGCTCTTTCTAATGCTGCATGTGTCTTCTCTTCACTCAAGGAAGCACTATCCACGTACGCTGTAGCAGATAAATGGTTTTCTTCACAGGAAAATAAATCTCCAGTTTCCTCCTTCTCCAAATCTGAAACACCACATACGACTTCTCATCGAGCCAAGTGGGTTTTCATACTGATATTCAGGAGTTGAATGAGAAGTTACCCCGGCCGGACTGAGTAACCGAGATCTCTGTACAACCCGGATCCATACTGGCCTGAGAGGGTGTCATTTCTTCTTTTATCTTGTCTCAATGCCGCCGCTCACAGGCTAGATCTGCAGTGCTCCCCGGCAGTGCCTCTGAGCCTCAGACCACCCTCTTGCTGTATCTACCAGCACAAGTTGTAACTTCCTGAATGTTCCTGCAGTTAAGCTTCTGAGAAATAAAGAGGATTGTTGAGATCACACAATGGTTTTCAAAATCACATCTTATACATTATGCTGTATAGTAAAGACTGGGCTATAAAGCATCATTACCTCTGTAGCAGACAAATGGACTTACTATGGCAGCCATCATACCATGTTCCATATCAACTGGACTACAGAGCTCATTGGTTTAGAACAGTTTGGGTCATTACGCATGCCACCTCCTATATTCAGCTCCACTGGAGCTGAACCTATCTGACCACTTCCAGCCGAAGGCGACTGTACAGGCCAACTAAACTCCCAGAGCTGCATTAGCATGAAATCAAAATGCTGTTTCATTCTCTGTGGCTCTACATGGCCAGGTCTGTGTACGTCTGCAGTAGCCTGAGCTCAGTCCAGTCATTGCATCAGACACAAGGGTACTGATGAGGAGGCAAGGAGAAGGTGAGGCACCCTGAGGATGAAACTAGTTATTGTTGTTATGTATGGAGGACTCAAATGGAATCTCTATATTCAGATTTCCCTGTTAGATATCATACAAGTGAAATTCATCAGACCTGAGAGACAAGACACTAATGAAGATCCCTTCCATCCTGATGCTGCTTCAGGGACTGTCTGTGCCAGTGTTCAATTAATAATACCCAAACTGAACTAGTTCTGAGGTAGATTTAGGGAAATGTAACACCAGCTCCTCCTCTCTGTACTGATAATACTCAGTGGTTCTGCTGTACTTTATGCAAAAGGCAAAGATGCAAACACATCTAATTCCATCCATTGAGGTAGATCAGATGAAAATAAGTGATGATATAATAATAATACACAATAATAATAATATTATTATTATTATTATTATTATTATTATAATGCTGTCATCGCTACTATTTTCATTATAACAACTATTCTATTAATATTCTATCCTCTCTTTCTCTCTCTCTCTCTCTCTCTCTCTCTCTCTCTCTCTCTCGCCGCTACTGAATCTGGTTCTCATGTTTCTTTAGTTCTAGTAAAATAGTTTATTTTCTCTCCAAGAGTCAGCCAGTGCTGCCTGTGGGAACTGCTGGGTTTCAAAAAATTTGATAAGGTGTCAACTTTAAGTGCATGGGGATAATCTATTTTATGATTTGGTGCTAAACTAATCAAATTGAATTAATCTTTACTACCAATTGCATATCCTCAGGCTGTAACCTCACTGATAGTTACTGAATCCTGCCTTCAGGTATCCAGTGCGTTCATCTTTACAACATGGATGTGTTCATGGAGACACAATTTGCACCACATGTCCTAGATCCAGTCCTTCAGGCCTTGAAAGCACTAACTCAGATTCCCCAGCATGCTGTGTGCTCTGATCTCAACCAACATGACAACTCTTCTTCCATTGATCTGGTTGCATTGTAAATCCTTCCTGGCAGGAGTTCTTGCATTCACTCATCTCCTCAGGCTATTTGATGTCACCAAATCCTGCATTATATCTGTCCTGGCCCATGAATGTGTTCTAGTGGATTTTGAAATTTGCTGATTTCAGAATGTCTGCTTTCACAGCAGGGCCATTCAGGTCCAGAGGAGTCCTGCAGCTTCACTTCAAGAACGAGGAGAAAGAAAAACACAAGTTTACAGTGGTACTAGTCCAGAAGAAGTACTTGGATCTTTTATTCACAATACAGTGAGGGAACCTCTTATTCCAGGCTGCATGTTGCCCACAAGACAGCTCTGATCAGGCCTGTCTGACAATTCACAAAAACAGAAACTCAGAAATAAACTTCCCTGTGGTTGTTTGTCAGCTTTCAACCTTGCAGTTTATTTCTGCATACATTTAGTTTTTCTGACACATAAGAGGGGTCACCCTGACCTTGACCACTGAAATCTAATCTGTTCATCTCTCACATCTCTGCTGACAACTGCCCAAAATGCAGAAATGATCAAACCACAGGACTGAAATATCATGTTCAAGAGGCCAAAACATGTTTTATAAGTTAATTCACTACCAACTGAACGCAATCAGTCTATCCGTGAGTCTATATGGCCAGGTTCCAAATCCCCACTAATCACTGTATAGTACTGTTACGCTGGCAGTTCAATGGCCTTTTAGTGGGTGTCCAAATGTTTACTGGATTTTCTATACCCAAATGTAATGGACTATTGCCTTGCAATGCACTATGAAAAGTAGTTAACCATTGGTCACTAACCAAACAATAGTATCCCATCGCGCATTGCACTGTGGTGAAGAGACGAGAGGAGCGAGGGCAGCAGGAACAGCCTTTACTCCGTCGCTCTAATGTAAATAGAAGCAGAGCAACTTTAATCTCCACATTTTAAAGATGATCATCCAACATGTTTTTTTTTTACAATAAAGCTGCAAAATAAAATACTTAAAATTTACTTTGGGATTTTCTACGTGTTGTTGTTGTACATTTTATTCCTGTGGCAATGATGTCATTTTTCGATGGATAATATACTGGATTAGTGTCTGAAAGCTTTTGTTCTTTTCTCGATGAGCTCACCATATAAAGGTCTCATATAGCAACACTTTTGTTTTTGCATATTTGTGTTTTGGATTTGGAACTCTGTATCTGAATCTTCCTCCTTGTGTGTCCCCTCGCCTCAGCTCTAGTTACGTCCATGCGGTTCCATTTCTGTTTTATTGTGACCTTCACTTCTGGTTCCCCCATGTCAATAAGGGCCTAATCAGATTGTGTGCAATTTGACCTCATGTGTTTCTACCTGTCTAGTTATTCTGTCTGTGTCAGGTCGTCTCTTCACTTTGGTTCTGTTCAGTCCAGCTCCTGTGTCTCTGTTTGAGTTTCAGCCTTGGATCACCTGAGTTCTCTAAACTGCATTTGAGTGCAAGTGACTAAATTTGGCTGATTACATTTTCTCGCAATTCTCTTGTTTTGTCTCTGTTTCTTTCTGGCAGCATTTGTGTTCGAAGTTAATACAACAAATGCAGACATTGAGACAATATCATATAATGTGACAAAATACTCCAAAGGAGTCACATGATAACTCTGTTTCATTGTTCTGGCTGCTTTGCATTGTAAATCCTCCTGCAGGAGTTCTTTGTATTCACTATCTCCTCAGGCTATTTGATGTCATCAAACCTGCATTATATCTGGTCCTGGGTCTAAGAATGCTCTAGGTGGGACTTAGGTAATCAAATCATCCTGGAAGTCAACATTTATGTTGATGTACCAGTAATTCTGAAGGTGTTTGTGATATATCACATTCACAAGAACATGAGGTCACCGTGACCTTGACATTTTACTCTTCAGTCACCAAATATCGCTTCAGTTCATCTCTGAGCTCAACTGAAGCTTCTGTACAGAATTTGACGGTTCAAAAATGGGGCAGATAAACAACCTGAAAACCTCCACCAGGCTCTTCTGCATCAAAGGAAAAATATACATTAAACATTAGACCAACACGTCTTCCCAGTGTGGTCGTCAAGTTGAATATGTCTGTCAGGTCATGGCCGGTGACCTGTCAGACTGTCCAGAAAAGTGATGAGTCTAATATTAAGGACAAGCTAGCTTGGGGGTTGTTTCAGAGGCTGGTGTAGTATTTTCATGTAAATCAGCTGTTAAATTTGGTACAGAGGGGCCAATGATATATCAAATATCCATGTCCAATTCCTGATTCAGTAAGATGCACATTTAAAGATTCAGTGTGTGAATTTGGTGAGGATGTGTGGTGGTGCAGTTGCATATTGTAGTTGAGTCTCTCACACAGCTCATCTCTTCCAGACTCGCTCCTGATGTAAATATAAAGTATTTAAACATAAGGGGCTCATTTAAGGGGGAAAGTATCCACAATTTTAGTTCAAGCACATTGTGTTCTTCAAAAACTTGGAAAATAGTTATTAGTTCATTTAGACAACTGACAGGATATTACTCCCAGGAAACATGCAGCTGAACTGGGTGAGCTGTGTGATGCAACAATACGATTGATATTTAAATACCTATATATTAGTCTTTACTATACTCTGACATTCATGGTCTCATAGCTGCTTCTTCTGATATCTCTGTCCCAGCTACTATAATAATGGGGGAAGGTTCTGATGCTACAGAGGAATCAGGGCCTCCCTGGTTTTACATCATGACCATAGAAAGAATTCATAAAATGTTGTTGTGGATCCAGGAACTTTTTCACTTTCTTTAAGATTGCGTAGAGAGAGTGTTTGATATAACATTTTGATGATTTCTCAGAAATAATTTATGTATCTTGACTGAAAAAGAAATCACATGATTGGTGCAACTTGCTTGAATTTATGACTGTTGGGTCTTTTGGTGGAGTTATGTAATTTTATCAGTGGCATCAGCAGTTTGATTATAGGCCTAAAATTCCCAATTGTTTACGTTTAAAGCTGTGTTATGTTTGCAAGACATCCACAGTGAGCAAGAAGCGAATCAGAGATTTGTTGCGGTAAATCATGAAAGTGCATCTGCAGACTGTTTACTCCCTATCCGTGTTCTGTTTGCCTTAGATCTTCTCTTGTCTCAAAACTCTGAGGCAGGCTGTGTGTTAGAGCTAAAAGGAACTGGGATGGAGGAGAACAACATGTTCCCTCTGAACTACCCCCTGACCCCAAATCCATCCTGAGACTGAGACAGACTCCTGCACCACCAGCCAATCCACTGGTCAGCTACACTTCTGAAAAAGTGAAAGTAAAATCTAATAAATACCTGGAAATCAATTAATTTATTTTTAATTGTAAAGATACTCCTAAAGTGGCTACACTAAAAAAATAATAAATCATTGGGGTGGAATCCCAATCCAATTGTAGCCCAACTCAATTTAATAAACTCTGCAATATAATTTATTCTCATTGGTCCAACTAATTTCTCCTACATAAAGCTAAAATAACATTATCACATTAACTAGTTAAGATTAGTTGCTGGATTTATATAAACCAACTTATCTTTTAAAGGCAGCTGAAGAAAATATCTACATAGATGTTAAATAGATTTTAGTTGGTCCAACACAAAATTACAAGTAATTGGAAATTAATCAGGTAATATTGCTTTTCATCTGATCCCCTCTGCTAGACGCACATGAGACAAACCTTTGTTTGAGTTTTTTTATTTAAAATGCTCAGAAACTGGCATAGTAAAACCAACCAACATTGAAATGTTTTGTTTGTTTTATAACAAATATCAAGAAACAAACTGATCAGGAAATAAAAGCAATACAACTTGACAGTAATCCTGGAATCTAACATCTACACAACACATATATTTTTATTCTTATAATATATTAACTTTTACTTGAATACACTCTTTCTTAATGCCAAACCTTTGAAGCACTGGAACAAAATGATAACTACCAGCTCTGTAGCAGAGTGACTTGCAGCATTAAGAGGCCAAGAAAACTACAGGTTCTCCTAATATTCAACATGACATCCATACAGCCAGTTAAAGTACTACCCCAGAGGCAATGTGTCTCCCCTGGGTCCATGCATCTAGCAACATTGATCACAAATTGTTCAGAAATAGCCATTCACCAGTTTGACTTCATGCCCAGCTCTGTAGCTGGTGAAAATAAATGCCTAGCAATCCTCAGTCCCAAACAATACAAGTAATAAATTGTTGGTCTCAGAAATGAAACATTTACAGTCCAACAGAATCCGGTTTTAACTCATTATAACTCATTAAAGCAGTAATTTAAATGTAGCTTCTAATCTGTAAATATATGATCAGCAGCATTAAGAGGTCATCTACAACCAATGAAAAATCTACAGTAAAATCGTAAGTTATAGTCCATTCTGGCCTGAGTTGAGAGTCATGAAGGTGACAAGGCAGCAGTACAAAAGTGGTGCAGAGCAGAGACAAAGTCACAGATGGAAAAAGGGGAAGTTATGGACTAAATTTATGAAGGAACATACTTCCCCAGCCTCATGGAAATCCAGTCATTAAAAATATCATACTCAGGAAAACATTCTGAGGTCGAGAACTTGTCGGGCTGTGTTTCCGCTCATGCAAACAACTTTATTTTCAGCTGCCAGGATTTCAGATGAGTTTGTGCTAATTCAAATTGATTTCTGAATAAACTGGAAAGTGTAATTTGAGGTTGTCTGAAAGCTCAGACTCAAAGTAATAATGAGCCCAAACAGCATGATGAACCCCTAATATCACCCTTCCCAAGTTGTCCATGACTTGATGCCTTCAATCACGACTCCCACGCCCTTCCGGCTCCACATCTCCATCTCTTCAGAGTGGTGGATATCCACATGATTACAGTGCAATGTCCTCTGCACCCTCAGTGGCAGAGGCCTAAACAACCCAAATACAAAACACTTTTACACAAATGCTGAAATACAATAGAAAAATTACAACATAAATATAAAGTAGAATTCTTACATGAACTGCAGTTCTATAGAAGGAAGTTCATCATTGTCGGGTCAAAATCTATGGAAGCCATTTCAACGCGTGATTTAAGAAAAAAATAAAAAATCCTGTATCTCATTATTATGATCAGTATCTGATAATAATGAGATACTAAGTCAGTTAATGATGACAGAGCCGCCTGCCGGGGTGAATAACTGATGTTCAGACACGTTGTGCGGATTTATGTGGCCGTGTGAAGCTACATGAGCTCATAATTCTATACATATGTGACATTGTGGCTGCTAAAAATGCCTGTGGCTTAAGACTAAAGACTAGTAGTTATAGACCTGGGCAAGTCACCACTGTAACTCACTTAAACCTTTAGGTGAGTTACAGTCACCGTCACTTGCAGCAGGAAAAGGCGGATACTAGCTAGCTAGCCAGCTTGCCCACAATTTGATTTGACTAAAAATTGAGCAAAGTTGCTCTTGATTAAGTTTTGACGGTTGTTGCGCATATTTGGCCACTATTACGGACGGGCATTATTTGACAGCAGGAAACATTAAATATATTTACTACCAAGGTTTGGCTCTACCTGCGGTAGTGACTCTTGGCTTGCAGCCCAAAGCAGACTGAGAAAATGGCTGCAAAGAAAATCGGGAGAATCAAATCTACTAGGGGCGGTCCTCAATTAAACTCATTATTTTGCGTTCTATGAATGTGATGAGTGAAACAATTAAAATATTTTGTCATACATCTGCAAACATTTTATGCATACTCATTAAATGGATGGTATATTAATAAAGCAAACAATATTTAAATTTGTCACCGGTGAAGGGCTTGAATATCTTTTTGAGCATAGAAATTAAATAAAATAAATAAATAATAATATATTAGAGAAAACAAACATCATATATCACAAACACAACCTTCTGACTGTGTAAAAACCCTGGTCATCAGGGGCATGGGTAGCCTGATGGAGAAAGGGCCTTGAAATGCAGCCTGCTGGGCCTAACGCTACTGTAACATCTGTAGAGACGCTCCTTCCTGCACGAGGTTTCAGGGAAGGTAAGAGGGAGGGGTTAAACTGTCTTCATAAACTGTGCTTTTAGAGATACATTCATAAAGACGGTGGAAGAAGTGGCAACCTACATTCCAGATCATGAGTACACACTAATACTTCCAAAAACATGTAGAAAGTCTTGCTGTTGGATATGTTGCACATAAAAACAAGATTCTATGTGTTAGTGATAATCAGTGAAACTATCCCAGGATATTCCAGCAACTGGAGTGCTGTACTCCATGTTTGGAGAGCCTCTGTGTGAGAGCCCAATGCTTCGTAATCTCATAAATAACAGATTTTGTGTGTGAAGTTTATTAACTTCCGCTTCATTATAAAGTTGTAGTTTCATGGTTTGACTGTTGATGGCTAGAGACAAATTATTTAAAATTTATGTGAAGCAGAGGCCATGAGGACCGTCTGGTGACCTACACTTCCTATAATGCAACTTAAAGCATTTTCTTGCACCTGATAACTTCCAATTCTCTCAAACTCTACTCCTCAGTTTATATTCTAGGCCTAGCTATAATGTGCTCTTTCAAAACTCAAGCCAAAGCAACCGCCTAAGGATCTCTCACACCCACACAATGAAAACTGTTTTCACTTATGACTTCATAAGGAGTGTTAATGGTGATGGCAAAGAGTCTTGACTCTGCCTCTGCGGCTGGGATCACACAGGCCATACACACTGCCTCAATGCTAGTGATAAATGGAAAAGATAAAATGACTTGATTGACCTAAAGAAACTTTAAGTGAGATGCAGTCACTGATGTTTATATACATAGTTCATGACTTTTACAGACTGAGTAAAATTGTCATGGTGGGTAAACTGTAAACTAACACTATGCTAAATGTTGGAATGTCCTTTTAAAATCTCAAATTTTGTTAAAATAATAGAATTGTAACGCTTGCTTTAAGCTTTGAAATACAAATTATAGATCTATTCCAATGTGGCTTTGCTGTATGTGTACTGTCAGCCTGTCCAACACTGTTTTCTGTGGTGTACAGGAAATTCCTCTTACCTCTTCCAGGTCCATCCTGTTGTCACTGTCACCGCTAAAACTGGTTCTTTGTCGTGGAGTAGATAAATAGAATTCATGTAAATTTAAGTACCTTGGTTCTTCATAGTGGCCTAATGAAAGAGCAAGTTAACTGGTTGCATTTGACGCCAGCTAAAGCAATGTCTTTGTTGTTCGACCAAAAACAGCAAAGGCCTACTTATTGGGGGTTTCAAATTTGAACTGTAGCTCTGAACGCTTTTCCAGGCCGGGTTAAACTTCTACATTCTCCAGTAGTTGGCGTGGATGCTAAAGCCGCCTATTTGTAGAGAAGAGGTCTGTGCTTTTGACTTGGTGTATATGTCATACAGATTCTCGATGTCAACTGTCGCTTGAGCTTTTCCATGTAACTCAACTTAAAGGCGCTATGTCTTCTTTCTTTCTTATTCCGCTACTTCAGTTTCTAAACTGGCTAGAGGTTCCTGTTGGATTCAAGTCACAGAACAGACTTGGGTGGGCTGGTTTGTTTCTACAGTTTTTCTTGGACAAAGTGCTTTGATGGATCATATTGCGTTGAAAATACCTTTCTGCAAACTGCTGTTTGCTTTCCTGTATTGCTTTTTTAGTTTTGGGAGCAATGTTTTCTGGACAGACAATAATCTGCAGAGACACACTTAATGCAACGCTCTTTCACATTATCTGGTTCAGTCAACTCATTCTTTGAAAGAGAAGTATTCTCTAAAGGCTTTAGAATCTTGGTCTACTCCTCAGTTATTTTATCTGCATTAGTATATTTGTGGTGACTTTACTTTAAATAAGCTAAATACTAAATTAGAAGGATGACTATCTTGCTTGACAACCATTGAGGTATTGGAATTTTATGCAAATATTGGAATGCTGAGGTTTTTCCGCGAGAAAACTTGGTTCTGATTAAGGGCTTAAGGGCAGAGGATGTCACACCTTGTTAAAGTCCTCATAAGAGACAAATTCTGTGATTTCAGAATATGGCCATACAAATAAAATTTGATTGATTGAAGAAGGTTTCATAGAGTCAGAGGTAATTCGCACTGTGATTAAGATCATAAAACCTGTTACATTTAGAGATATGTTAATCAACAAAGGTGTGATTTAACTGTTGAGTTAAAGCAGCCTCCGTGCCTAACATTTCTCAGGGACAAAAACAGCACTGAGCTTTTCCAAGAATTAAGTAATGCGAAGCAGCAAGACAAAGAGAGCCCAGTGACTGTAAGCAGTCAGCTTGATAGCAGTGATCACAAGCCAATACTGACACTCAAGTTACAGGCTAACCGTGCTGCTATTAGAGAACTGACTGCACAAGTGTCCCTACTGACCAAACATCTCACCCACATGGCAAAACCTTCTGACAGTGTGGCACTCATGATCTCTGCCCACTCCTCCAGACCGTCCTACCTCCCATCTGAGACTAGGGGCATTGCAGCAACTGTATACAGCAGAGCAAGTGAGCGGCTCACTGTTTTTTTTGGGCCAAGCTGACATCGCCACCGGCTGTCTGCAGAGAAAGACATCGGGAAACAGGCAAGGCTACTGAAGAGGGGGCAGCCAGTGACCGTGACAGCTGAGGATCCACTTGCACACAGCCACTTCCAAAACAGCCGGCCGTGGGGAGTGCCACATCAGTCCCACCACCACCAAGAAAGGGAAGGCCCAGCACATCTCAGGAAAGCCATGTATGGTCTCACAAAGTGGTCAATGGAGTCCGCCCGGAAATGCTGCCTGCCCCCAGGGGCCCATGACTATGGTAGAGAGAGCATGGATAGACAAAGCACTCCCAACGTTCAATCCAGCCACCGAATCCTCTTTCCGAAACAGCCTTGGAGATCTCTCTGCAGCTAATGGCACAGACTTCCTCTTGATGGCTGGGTAGATGTTGAACTTCAGGTCTGTAGTGAGAACATGGACATGTCACATACAAGTGCCATTGCTTGGATCAAAGCAGGAACATCCTGAACTGTCCTCTGTTGGGCCAGAATTTCTAAGTAATTTGTTGGAATGGATCTAAGATATGTTGTGTCGAAGATGAGATTATTTGCTCAGCTGATCGAGGTGATCAGAGAGAAGCTGTCTAAATAATTGTAAGATTCTCAGCTGTTTCTGAGATTTCTGTTCTTGATAGGGTATTAGTGCCAACTGAGGGCAGGAGATGGTTGATTTTATTTCTAATAGTTAGAATTTTATCATTAAAGAAGGTCATAAAGATGTATGTGTGGTGTGGGTGCTATACCATGTATCTCAGGCGTCGAATGAATCAGAGTTTCCACCGCTCTCTCCCGGCCCCCCCTCCTCAAATCTGACTGAGCAGCTGCACCTCGTTCCTCCGGACACCCCCTCACCCAACGTCCTCTTTCCACACCTGCAGCAGGTGTCTGGTTCTGTTCGTGGTGGAATGACAGGCGGAGGTCAACGGCTGGGCCAGCTACCCAGGTCTCTGAAGAGGGGCACAGTCGAGATCGTGGTCCACCTGACACTGAGGCACTGCAGGATACAAAGAAAACTTCTTTCAGCAGATTTACTGTTCGTTCACATTCATTGGCCATTTTATCACATTCATCCTCAAAGTGGTACATCACTTGCAGTGACAAAGCAACTAAGTTGCATGATAGCTATGTAGATGCAACAAGAGATGTGTGAAGAGCTGAACTGTGTGTGTGTGTGTGTGTGGCTCGTGTGTGTGTGTGTGTGGTGTTCTGTGAGGTCTTGTTGTAGAGACGATACAGTCTCAGATTTGTGGCTCTGATGTCATTTGCAGTCATATTACAGAATAGTATGGTACAGAGATAATATTTAGGTATATAACTTTGATCATAAAATGATCATAAACACCAGATATAAAATTTACTTGCAAAATGTCAGGCACATATTATCTCTAAGGGTGAAAATCTCAAGTAAAATTCCTTAAGTAGTCTTTTATCTTCCAATTCTAAAAACAAAGAAAATTAAATAAATAAAGAATTCCTGTGTGGAAATTGCTTCTTCTACCCAAATTGATCTCATTCAGTTAAGGATATATCATTCACAGTACTAATTTTGCTGGATATGTGCACAGTGCAAGGAACCTCTAATTTTACTATAAATAAATATTTTGGCTGGAGGTCTCGATATAACTGTTGATTATATATTGTCATAACTCTAAAACCTTTTAGGAAAATTATATTATAACATAACTGTGCAAGTCTACCTTTCAAAGAAGAACAATGAACATTATTCAGGTCTGATATTTGAATTTGAATTTTGAAATATTAAAATATCCTTGTTTGAATAAAACATAAACAAAACAATAAAAACAAACATCTAATAAAACAATAAAAATAAAATAAAATATAAATAAAATAAATAACTCCAACTGAAATACTACCAGATAAGATGGACTCTCTAGTCCCATTAACGAAAAATTGCTCTTGAATACATAAAAACATTTGATACAGGATCATATGCTACTAGCCCAATAAACTGCTTCTTCTAATTGAATTGTTAATGTACAAAAGCATCCAGTATTGTACAATTAATAAAAATTAGCTGGGACAATTACTAACTGAACTTTACCTTCACAACCTTGGATAAGAACAGTTTACATTGCTTGTCAAATAGAGCATCACAAATTGATTAAACAAAAAGATGTGCTCAAACATAAGTTAAACTGGGAATTAAATATTACAAAGCATTATATAGAATCTGTCACAAAAATCAACAGTCCTAAATCATTTGTGAATGTCTTAAATTTATCTATGGAGTTAAAGCAACAGAAACACAATTATTAGAATTATAAGAATTCACTGCGTGATTACTAGAAATCACACTTGCAACTGCAAACTCATGGAAAGCAGTAGGATTTGTCTCAGGTAGAAAAAATTTGATGGCCTCACTCTTACAGGTGAAGTCCTGCCATCTCCATCGCTACTTACATTATCTGCGTGTTTCTCTTGCTCATACATGGAACCTGTATGCGTAGCTGAGTTTAAAGTAGAGTATATTAAGCTATATTTGAAATAATCATGACAAGAGTATACAGATATACCTCCTTTTGTGGTCAACGATTACTTTAAGATTTTGAGGAGGAGCCGGCCAATCAGTGGCTACTGAAAGACCGTAGAAGGGTGGGTCAGCAAGTACAAATGCGAGGTGAAGCAAATTGCTCCTGTTTCCTTTTACTCGGATCGCATGGAGGTGTACACCTGTTACCTCCTGTCCTGTCCACCTAGGGTCGGGCCACTTCTCTTGTGAACTTTGACCCTTACCCAATCACCCGGGTCTTACTGGAACAGAGTCCTCGTGGTGTCCCACAGAACAGCAGCCGCTCGGGACCTGTGCAGACAAACTTCAGTAAGATTAGTTAAGGTTTATGAATAAATAATTTCTCCTGATACATCCAACCGGGTCCATACCCAGGTCGAGGGAGGGCCCTGGCAAGGCCATTCTGTAAGAAGCTCATGTGGGGATAGATGGGTGACACCATTGGATGAACTTCTATTGACATGAGCGCCAAAGGGCAGCAAGCTTCAACCCAATGGTTTGATGAGGTGTTGTACATGCTGTAATGTGTGTAATTCAGGTGGGCCGGGGTTGGTCGTACATGTCAGGTGTGTATCTCTAACTGTAAAAAGTTCCCATTGCCATTTGTCTCTAGTGGAAAAAATTAAAATTAAAATTAAAATTAAAAATAAAAAAAAAAAAAACAAAAACACAAGCCAACGTAATGATGTCAAACCAGTTGTAACCTGAGATGTAATGTCCTTGGTCTCCCAGGTGGTGTCCTTGTTTTATCCTCAGCTGTAATACTCTTTATGGCAGGCGACACCGCTAGCTGTACTTTCTTTTATCCGCCACCAGATGGCGACTCGCTTATTTTTCTTATTTCATTTATTCTGGTTCTGTCAGCCGTAAGTGACCTTCTGTTATCTCCAATTTGGTTCTCTCGCTTTCCACACACTACCCTCATTCACACACTTGTATCAGACTTAGGGTACAGTCACCATAGTTCCTTTTACATGAAGTTCATATTAGACCACTCAGATCAGTTCCATTACCCACATGACAGTTACCCTTAAGTTCTTTAATCAATCTCCAAAACGCTATTGTTTATATTTCGAATACCTACACATTCAGACCTCTTAAATCTTATATCTTTTTTGATGGTCAGTTTTGGTTCTGTCAGTCTTTTATTCTAGCTGGGTCTTTTCATCTGTCAGTACTGCGAAGGTGTTATGGCCTTGGCGTCTTTTTAATTTGTGCCCGATTCAAGCAACGGTGTGTCTGGCTAGTTAAGCTCCTCACTCACAGTGCCGTAGCCCCTTCCTCCAGGTTCACCCCTAATCCCAGATTTGCTGCACGGATGCACCCATTGCATGAACTGCCTGTCTTTCTCCAATCTGAATTAGTTTTGGCGGGTCTGCAAGGTCACAGACTTTGTGTGGCGCTCATTCCTGCTGCAGGTCCCAGACCTCGCTTTTATCTTGTTTCTTTTGCGCCAAGACAGGGTATCAGATTCACACAAGGTCCTATGACCTTCACAAGGTCCATGACCTTCACAAGGTCCTAGACCTTTCAGGTCCTGTGACCTCTGTTTAGTACTTTATTTCATATACTCCTTACTACTTCCATAAAACACAGAACTTATTATTTTACTCCTTTTCTCCTCTCCATACTCAATCTATATCAATGCCTATATAACTAATGCAGAATTTGTTTGGGCACAAGTTTCTGCCACTCAGTTTGGCCCTGGGTGAGTATGTGTGGAGAATCGATCGAGCGGCCTCACCTTGCCTCCGGTCTTCTGGTCAAAATTGGCCGCTAGATCACGCCGGGGTCTACCCACTCAGAGCAGTTCTTTATCCTTAGGTATGAGAAGGGGTCGGCCCTGTCTAAAAAGGTTGACTATGGTTCTCACAGTTACGCTAGCCGATTCTAATGGTGTATTAAAGTTGTGGTTGTTAACCAACTTTGACACCATTATAAATCTTGAGTTTTGAGGCCTCTGCTCAGGCCTTACTCGATTTATAAAGGTCCTGTTTCAGACTCCATTAGATTCAAGCATGTCTATGTCAAAGCATTTATTTGTGAAGCAATAAAAAAGGTACAGCATAGTTTAAGGGCACTCAAGGTACAGCCTCAATTTTAGCTGCAGCCTGGGGTGAACAAGAGTCGTGCCCCTGGAATCTGGGACGGCGGCGGGGCCATTTATACAGTAGGTAGAACTTCACTGATCAATACCGCAGGGGAGTAATCGGTGGCTAGTGCACAGGCTGGTCCCAGCCTCTAGGCACTGGAATCCACCAATGATGAGAGGGAGCCGCCTCCCAGTCTGGCCCTCTTCTCCTTTGATAGTAATTCGGGCAAATTCTACATTCTGACAGCATGCTTTGGTGTATTAAAAACAGTTTTATCCAGCCAGTTTTTATGAGTCTCTGTAGTCTTTGCAGATACAGGTTTTGCTGTTCATTGGAGTGAGAAACATTGTAGCCCTCAAGGCTTTATCGGCTGTATGTTCTGTGTGTAAGCATGCGTATTCATCAGACAAGACAACGCCTTCTATCTGGCCTCTGTAGCTGGGCAGCTTCTTTGATTTCCTTTCTAAGACATAGGTCACAGTGGTTCTAATGAGTACAGTGTATTCATGTATGTGTGATGTTGAATAAAGCTAAAGGAATACTGTAATATATATATAAAGGTTTATGTATGAGAACAAGTTTAAGTGACAGGTATTGGTATGCCACGGATTACAGTCCTAACACATAACAAACATTAATTCTTTCTGTTAAGGTACAAACATGGTGCGTGTAAAATCAATCCTTTTCGGGGCTATAGTGTCTAATTATATTATTAAAATCCTAACACTATCATACACTGTACACTGTGAGCTCTGTACCTGCTTGTAGTCACAGCCACACAATGTTTACACACTATATTCAGATGTAAAAGCCATGTTTAATAAAGTTATCAAATTAAAAATGGAAATATTCCACTGTCATGTGACAAATATATAAATTTGTGAGTGTGTGTGTTATACATGTAGTGCATGTACATTCCTGCTTTGGGAATGTTGGGCAATGGGGCTGCAACTGCAGTCTATGGCCTCAACTTAGGGGTCAGCAGAGCTCTAATAGAAAGCTGCTAGAGACTGTCTCCAAAGCATTGAACTTAATCATTAATTTATGGATTATGAAGTACAAATTGTGAATTTTTTTAAAACTGTGGTTATTTGTTGCCCCTAAAATCACCAGGAGTAAGAAAACAAAGGATTTGTTTATAAAGTGTAATAATAGTTTTAATGATGAGGGTCAGACTTTTCTAATACTTCAGGCTAGATGCTCAGTCCTGACTTCTTCAATACGATACTAAGCACACGGAGTCTCAACAGCTGGTCAAAGAATTCACTGAGACATTGAGTTCAATGCAGTAGGAGTTTATTTTTTTACAAGATGTAAAACTCTGAGCTGGCCTGAACCCAACTGAAGTCTGAGCCCAAACCTCTGCTTATATGCTCATCTCCGTCTCTGCTGTTGCTCACTAACTAATCAGAGGTGGATCTTCCACCTTCTGATTTGTCCTGAAACCTAATGGGAAGCACTTCTCTCCTCAAGCTGACTCTGTCTCCCCCTACAGTTACGCTAGGGCCCATTCTAATGGTGTATTGTGCTGTGGTTGCTGGTCCAACTTTGACACTACATTATAAATCTTGGAGCCTTGGAGGCCTCTGCTCAGGCCTTACCCATTTGAGAAGGTCCTGTTTCCAGACTCCATTAGATTCGGCGTATGTCTATCTGCATTTTTTAGTAAATTATTACATTTGCTGTTACCCTAATATATAGGTAAAAAAATCATTCCAGTAAGGGCGCATATATTATTATATTTCTTATGTTGATATATGGTGCTGTCTGGTGAAAGCGAACAGTTGCAACGAAAAAATCTTCTTTGCATGTATTGACTGTGCTGTGGGTCTTGCCTCTTTAGCATAAGACGTAATCAACTGTACATTAATAACCTGCTCTAGCAACCACCATGCATTTTCTCTCTCAGGATGAGACTCTCCTCAGTCTGGTGTTAATTAGAGCATTCTCTCCTGGCTGCATAAAGTCTCTGATGCTCTTATACAGACGCACAGTTTAAGTATCAAAGGCTCAAAAGGCCTACAAGCACAAAGGCTTAGTTTTTCTACAACAGCATTCATTGGTAATATTTAATCATGCACAGTGTATACGCAGACATGAAACACAGCATGCACAGTGCTGAATTCAAACCTTTAAAGTCTAGTCTTTGTTCTTATCAGAACCTTTTCCTCCTGTGGAAAACTTCCCCATCAAATTTTCTTTCCACTCAAGGTGACGCCACTCAGTCCTTTCCTTCAATCTTCCTTAACTGAAAACAGAAATGCCAGCCATTTGAAATACTTTAATAGATTCTTTGTTCTAAGACAAAGAGCAGTGTGTTTTAGTCAATTCAATTTCATTTATATTGCATATAGATATCATAACATACATCATCTCAAGGAACTTTACAGAGAAAGTCAAGACTTTAAAATGTATAGAGAAACCTAAATAGTTCCTACTTCAAGTGAGCAAAGACTTCTGAGACTGTGGAGAAAACCTCATTAACTGGGAAGAAACCTCAGAACCAGACTCAATGTGGCATGAGAGGGTGGAAAGAGGGAAGAGAAGAGAGAGAGAGAGGAGGAGATAGGTGGAAAAGAGGGGATAGAAAAGTGAGATAGGAGGAGAGGGTGAGAGATGACAAATAACAGTGATAATTTATTAATGGAAAGATGTTAATAGTGACAGTACACAATTCATAATAACAATAATTAAAAAGGATAAGATTTAGCATTAGAATTGTTGTTTGTCTGAATCTGCAGCTCTGACATAAACAGCATCAGTCCTAAAGTAACATTTTCTTTTGATGCATTTGGTTCCTTATTAGAAAGATGACATTTATATGGACACTGCTCTTCGTGGCAGGAGCTACAACTGCTCAGCTACTAAGATATTTGTCTGCTGGAATGTTTGTATTTTGTGATCGCTACATATAATCATGCCAAAATCAGGATTTGTGTTTCTGGTCTTAAAGAAACATCTGCATGCAGCTTTTACATCTACTCGTCTCCGTCATTTGCTATTTGATGATGTCAACTCTGTAATACATCTGTCCAGGTCTAAGTGAATGTGAGTTAATGTTTGACGTGTGGATTTTGAGGATTTGCCTCTTTCTAGAATCTGTTCTTTCACAGCAGGGTCATCTATGTTCAAGCAGAGGAGTCCTGTAGCTCCACTCCTCACCTTCACCAACGTCTTAACTGCTGCTTAGACAAAGAACAAGGAGAGAAACAAACACATGTTTAATGTGGTGCATAGTTTAGTGAAACTTACAGTTATTCCATATGGAGATAGAACTACTCAGATCTTTGTTTAAACATAGAGGAGGGAGCCTTGTCTCTAGCTGCATGTCAGTCACAAGACACTTTCTTTGACCAGGCCTGTCAGAAAACTCAAATAAATAATAAGCAACCTAGAAATACAAAAAGGATTCTCACTTGGGACGCTGTAGCAGACAAATGGTTTTCTTTCTCTTCACAGGAAAATACCTACTTTTCCTCCTTCCAAATCTGAAAACACCACATACGACTTCATCGAGCTACAAGGTCACCCTGATACCAGGAGCTGAATGAGTAGTTACTCTGTCGACCAGTAAATCTGAGGATCTCTGTACAAACTGGGATCCATGCCCATTCGAGATAAGCCTGATGAAGTTCAGATCTTGTCTCCTCAATAAGCCGTTCCTCACAGTGGCCATGGATCTGTGAAGTTTTCTCTGCCTCTCCTGCGCCAGTCCACCCTTTGATGTATCTACCAGCACAAAGTCAGAATCCTCTAATGTTCCTGCAGTTAATATTTGAGAACAAAAGAGGGACTGTTGAGACTACAAAATGATTTCAAAATCCTATCTTGTTATCATGTTGCAGAAATAAAGATCAAAGCACATCATTACCTCCCAGCAGACAAATGGACCTCTTCCCATGGCAGCCAATATCATACCATCTTCCAGTTTGACTGGACTGGTGAGCCCATTGGCTTTAGAAAAGTTTGGGTCAGGAGACTTCCAGTCTTATATTCAGCTCCACTCTGGTTGAACTCTATCTGACTACTCTAGTCAATATGACTGTACAGGGCCAATCCAAACCTTAGAGCTGTGACTAGCATGAAACTGTAATGTCTTTAAGTTTTCATTTTTCAGTGTTTCTATAGTGGCCAGGTCTGTGTACGCCTCTGCAGTCAGCCTGAGCCAGTCCAAGCCCTGCATCAGACAAAGTGGTACTGATGGAGGAGGCATGGAGAAGGTGAGGCACCCTGAGGATGAAACCAGTTATTTTTGTTATGTATGAGGACTTCCAAATGAATCTCTATATTCAGATTTCCTGTTAGACATCATACAAAACAGTGAAATTCACTGACCTGAGAGACACAAGACACCAATGAAGATCCCTCCATCCTGATGCTACCTGTGACTGTCTGTGCCAGTGTTCACCACTAACACCAAACTGAAACTAGTTCTATGCAGCTTAGGAAATGTAATACCAGCTCCCTTCCTCTTCTACTGACAATAGCTATGTTCTGCTGGACTCTTTATAAAAAGGCAAAGATGCAAAGCACACATCTAATCTCCATCCAATATGTAGATCAGATGAAAATACAAGATGATATAATAATAATAATAATAATAATAATAATAATAATAATAATATTATTATAATGCTATCATCTCTTCTGCATTATTTTCATTATAACAAATATTCTGATAATAGTCTCCTGGTCTCCTCTCTCCCTCTCTCTCTCTCTCTCTCTCTCTCTCTCCCGCCTGCTACTGAATCTGGTTCCTACGGCTCTTAGTTCCTAGTAAAATAGTTTTTTTTTTCTCTTCCAGCCTGCCAGTGCTGCCTGCCAGGGAACTGTTGGGTTTCTCAAAAATTTGACAAGGTGTCAACTTTAAGTGCATGATACCCATTTCATGATTTGAGTTAACTAATCAAATTGAATTAATTCATTACCCAATTGCATATCCTCAGAAGGGGTAACCCCACTGATATTGAAGCTCTGCCTTCAGGCATCCAGTGTGTCTATCTTTACAACATGGATGTGTTCATGGAGACACAATTTGCAACCATATGTCTCAGATCCAGTCCTTCCCAGGCCCGAGCACCAACTTCAGCTCCCAGCACGTTGTGTGTTTCCTGATCTCAACCAACATGATAACTTTCCAGCAGTTCTGCTGGTTTCTCACATTGTAAATCCCTTCTGGCAGGAGTTCTTTGTATCTACCTTATCTCCTCAGGGTTATTTGATGTCATCAAACTCTGTATTATATCTGTCCTGGTCTATGAATGTGTTTAGGTGGATTTTGGAAACTTGCTGATTTCTAGAATGTCTGGTTACAGTAGGGCTGTCTAGGTCTCAGAGGAGACTCGTGGTGCCTACTTCAAGAACGAGAAGAGAAAGAAAATACAAGTTTACAGGTACCTAGCTTGTGAAGAAGCACTGGATCTTTATTCACAACACAGTGAGAAACCTCTGATTCCAGGCTGCCTTGTTGCCCACAAGACAGCTCAGATCAGGCCTGTCTGACACCCACAAAATAAGAAACTCAGAAATAAACTTCCACCCCGTGCTGTTCGCCACCTCTCAACCTGTGCAGCTTATTCTCTGCATACATTTAGTCTTTTCTGGACTCAAGGAGGTCACCCTGACTTTGACTACTGAAATCTAATCTGGTTCATCTTCAATATCTTCAAGTGACAACTGTCAAAAATGTGAGGAAATGATCAAACATAGACTTGAAATATCATGTCTGGTACAAACATGTTTTATAAGTTAACCACCACTAACTGAAATCTAATCAGTTCATCTGTGAGTCTATGGCTGTGAGTTCCAAATCCCTCACTAATCACTGTATATAGGTACTATATGCTGAGTTCGCCATTTTAGTGGTGTCCAAATGTTTACTGATTTTTATACTTATGTAATTGACTCATTGTTTCTACAATGCATCATGAAAAGTAGTTTATAACCAATGGTCACTAAATCAAACAACATATACCTTTCCTTCATCATGCATTGTACCTCGCAAAGAGACGCAGAGGAGCGAGGGCAAAGGAAATAGCCCGACTGTCGTCTAATGTAAATAGAAGTAGAGCGCACTCACAGGCAAAGCAAAACAAGTTTATTTAAAGATGATCATCCAATATGTTTTTTACAATAAAGCTGCAAAATAAATATTTAAAATTTACTTTGGGGATTTTGTATACTGCTGTTGCTTTTACATTTTATTCCTGTGGCAATGATGTTACTGGCGCAGAAAATAAGGGATTAGTGTCTGTTTTTTTTCCTTTTCTGATGAGCTCACTATATAGTGCTCTCTATATAGCAGTCACTTTTGTTTCTGTGTATATTTGTGTTTTCTTGGATTTGTACTTATTTTAATCTTCCTCTTCCTTGTGTGTCCTCACTCAGCTTAGTTACGCCCATGCTGTGCCATTTCCTGTCGACAGACCTTCACTTCCTGTTCC